>NC_086447.1:151081961-151206961 GCF_028390025.1 Pseudophryne corroboree
AGTTACACAGGGAAGAAAATTCCAAGGTTTGTGGTCAAGCCAACAGACTTGCCTTCACATCAATATCCTGGAACTAAGGGCCATATACAACGCCTTAAGTCAAGCGGAGTTCCTGCTTCGCGACCAACCGGTTCTGATCCAGTCAGACCGCAGGGGCTCATGTAAACCGCCAGGGCGGCACAAGGAGCAGGGTGGCGAGTGTAGAAGCCACCAGAATTCTTCGCTGGGCGGAGAATCAAGTAAGCGCACTGTCAGCAGTGTTCATTCCGGGAGTGGACACGACCTCTACCCGGGAAAGTGGTGACTTCATCAGGAAGTCTTCACGCAGTTTTGCAAATTGATGGAAACTGCCTCAGGTGGACTACATGGCGTCCCACCTCAATAAAAAGATAAAAAAGGTTTTACGCTGGGTCAAGGGACTCTCAGGCGATAGCTGTGGTCGCACTAGTAACACCGTGGGTGTTCCAGTCGGTCTATATATTCCCTCCTCTTCCTCTCAGACCCAAGAGCTGAGAATTGTAATAAACGGAGGAGTGTGAACAATATTCTTTGCTCCGGATTGGCCAAGAAGGACTCGGTACCCGGAACTGCAAGAAATGCTCTCAGAGGACCCATGGCCTCTGCCTCTCAGTCAGGACATGTTGCAACAGGGACCCTGTCTGATCCAAGACTTACCGCGGCTGCGTTGGACGGCATGGCGGTTGAACGCCGGATCCTAGCGGTAAAGGGCATTCCGGATGCAGTTATTCCTACGCTGATAAAGGCTAGGAAAGACGTGACAGCAAGACTTTTTCACTGTATATGGCGAAAATAGGTTGCTTGGTGTGTGGCCGGGAAGGCTCTACAGAGGAATTCCAGGGGGGTCGATTCCTGCACTTCCTACAGTCAGTGACTATGGGCCTAAAATTAGGATCCATAAAGGCCAAGATTTCGGCCCTATCCCTTTTTCTCTCAAAAAGAACTGGCTTCACTGCCTGAAGTTCGGACGTTGTTACAGGGGTGCTGCATATTCAGCCCCTTTTGTGCCTCCAGTGGCACCTTGGGATCTTAACGTGTGTTGGATTCCTAAAATCCCACTGGTTTGAGCCAGCTAAGACCGTGGAGCTAAAATATCTCACGTGGAAAGTGGTCATGCTTTTGGCCTTAGCTTGGACTAGGCGTGTGTCAGAATTGGCGGCTTTGTCATGTAAAACCCATATCTGATCTTCCATATGGAAAGGGCAGAATGGAGGACTCGTCCCCAATTTCTCCCTAAGGTGGTATCATCGTTTTCATTTGAACCAACCTATTGTGGTGCCTGCAGCTACTAGGGACTTGGAGGATTCCAAGTTGCTGGACGTAGTCCGGGCCCTGAAACTTTGTTTCCAGGACGGCTAGAGTCAGAAAAACTGACTCGCTATTTATCCTGCATGCACCCAACAAGCTGGGTGCTCCGGCTTCAAAGCAGACTATTGCTCGCTGGATCTGTAGCACGATTCAGCTTGCACATTCTGCGGCTGGACTGCCGCATCCTAAATTAGTAAAAGCCCATTCCACGAGGAAGGTGGGCTCTTCTTGGGCGGCTGCCCGAGGGGTCTCGGCTTTACAACTTTGCCGAGCTGCTACTTGGTCGGGTTCAAACACTTTTGCAAAATTCTACAAGTTTGATACCCTGGCTGAGGAGGACCTTGAGTTTGCTCATTCGGTGCTGCAGAGTCATCCGCACTCTCCCGCCCGTTTGGGAGCTTTGGTATAATCCCCATGGTCCTTACGGAGTACCCAGCATCCACTAGGACGTCAGAGAAAATAAGAATTTACTCACCGGTAATTCTATTTCTCGTAGTCCGTAGTGGATGCTGGGAGCCCGTCCCAAGTGCGGACTCTCTGCAATACATGTATATAGTTATTGCTTAACTAAAGGGTTATTGTATGAGCCATCTGTTGAGAGAGGCTCAGTTATTGTTCATACTGTTAACTGGGTATAGTTATCACGAGTTGTACGGTGTGATTGGTGTGGCTGGTATGAGTCTTACCCTGGATTCCAAATCCTTTCCTAGTAATGTCAGCTCTTCCGGGCACAGTTTCCCTAACTGAGGTCTGGAGGAGG
Source organism: Pseudophryne corroboree (assembly GCF_028390025.1). NCBI lineage: Eukaryota > Metazoa > Chordata > Amphibia > Anura > Myobatrachidae > Pseudophryne > Pseudophryne corroboree. Next base: position 151,084,048 of record NC_086447.1, read on the forward strand.
GGCATAGAGGGAGGAGCCAGTGCACACCAGATATAGTACCTAATCTTTCTTTTAAGAGTGCCCAGTCTCCTGCGGAGCCCGTCTATACCCCATGGTCCTTACGGAGTACCCAGCATACACTACGGACTACGAGAAATAGAATTACCGGTGAGTAAATTCTTATTTTTTAAGGATAATATTCATTTATAGGCATTATTGCTCTTTTGCAGCAGGCTTGAGCCTCCTGTGGCTCTTCAGTTGTTGTAAAAACATATGCCTCATGTTATAGCTTGTAGTAGCTTAAGAACCACAAGTTATCTGTTTCCAATACATGCTGGGATTTGTAGTTCAGTAACAGGCAGAGAGCCACAAATGAACAACCTCTGCTTAAACATTTCAGGAGCATTGCCAGTATATATGCTGTACACATTTAAACATAAATAAATATTTAAAAAAACAAGATTGTCTGTAAAAACTTGGATAATAAGCAGCGCTTAATGTGTCCTTACAGTATTATTAACTATGGCTTTTATAAAGCACACAAGGAGAAGATGATTCTACAGTAGCTGACATGGCTTCTCTGGTAGATCAGGACAGTGACTGCAGTAAATATAGGCTTTACACACAACAATAATCTACAAGTCACACTCTGTAAAACATTGTTCATGTGTGAGTTCACCAGACCAAACACTAGAGGGCGTGCATGGGATATCAGCTTTAATAATATTTGTCCACCCCCTAACTCAGTATATACTGATTTCAGCATAATTATTCTGTGCACGATAGAAGCAATTCTTGTAATTTAATCTCTGTACTTGATAACATTTATAAGTTAACATTTATTAGAGAGGAGTACTTACTTGCCACCCAGGGTATTGTGGGTGACTGAACAGATAGTGCTACACGTGCAGGTTAAGCAACAATGGCCCTCATTCCGAGTTGTTCGCTCGCAAGCTGCTTTTAGCAGCATTGCACACGCTAAGCCGCCGCCTACTGGGAGTGAATCTTAGCTTCGCAAAATTGCGAACGAAAGATTATCAAAATTGCGAATAGACACTTCTTAGCAGTTTCTGAGTAGCTCGGGACTTACTCTGCCACTGCGATCAGTTCAGTCAGTTTCGTTCCTGGTTTGACGTCACAAACACACCCAGCGTTCGCCCAGACACACCTCCGTTTCTCCAGCCACTCCTGCGTTTTTCCCAGAAACGGTAGCGTTTTTTCACACACTCCCATAAAACGGGCAGTTTCCGCCCAGAAACACCCACTTCCTGTCAATCACATTACGATCACCAGAACGAAGAAAAAACCTCGTAATGCCGTGAGTAAAATACCAAACGTCTTAGCAAATTTACTTGGCGCAGTTGCAGTGCGAACATTGCGCATGTGCAATTAGCGGAAAATCGCTTAGATGCGAAGAAAATTACCAAGCGAACAACTCGGAATGACCACCCATGTGTAAGTGCAGTCTCGCTTATAGCAGTACAGTCACATGTAAGTGTAATGAGCGCCATACCGTCTCTTATGTTGTAACTATAAAGGAACTTTTTTCATACACCTACTTGACGGCACTCCTGTGCATGTGTGCATAACAAATATTACATGACAAAAATGAAATAAATGCAGTTATTTAGGCACAAATAAGATGCAATAATCAGTGAACCTGCTTCAATAAATCAATTCCATTTATTCCTAATTGTATAAAAATACTACTTTATGAGGAGAAAGATACTTCTGAACCATTGCAGACAATCTATCTAAATATCTCAATCAAGTATGTTTTACCACATTGTGACATATAATAATGACATCTAATTAGGAACAGAAAATCAAAGAAAACATCAAAAAGTATTTTCTATCCACCCTATTACACTGTATTTGCCCCAAGGTACATCACAGAAGTATAGAATTTGACGATAGATAAGAACCACTTGGCCCATCTAGTCTGCCCATGTACATGCACACACTTACACACTAAGGTTCATTTTTGTTGGTGAGACCCAATTAAACAACCAGTGTATTTTTGGATTGTGGGAGGAAAGCGGACTACCCAGAGGAAACCCACGCAAGTACAGAGAGAAAATACAAACTCCACACAGTTAGGGCATGATGGGAATTAAACCAATGACCTCAGTGCTGTGAGGCAGTAGCCATAAGAGAACCATTACACCATGTTGTAAATTGATTAAATCCCTGGAGTGGTCAGAGTGGTCAACAAGCGGTGATAACCACTGTAATTTCTGCCAGAGAGAGGGGTTACCACTGACTTGTGGTATTAACAGGTTTCTTTTAATATTGGGGTTTTCCGTATCCCCATTGGGGTCTATTTACTAAGCCGTGGATGTACCAGCCAACCAGCTCCTGTCATGTTTCAAACCCAAAAACAAACAACAACAAATAGCAGCGCTAATGTTTTGATAAATTAAAAATTGTAAATTAAGAAGGATTGAGTGATAGTTTATACACATTTAATAAGATATGAAATTAAAACCAGATAAAACCATATATATGGTATTTCTAACAAATATTACTAAAAGTGGGGTCACAATAATTCATGCCAATATCAATGTATCACGTTCCTATTAACAATATAACTGGATAGCAGAATATAGAGACGGACTGACAGCGCAGTCTCACCCTTAGATTTTAACCAGAAACCGCTAGAGGTAAAGTCCCATGAAAGAGTCTCTTACATCAAGTCAAAACCAGCCCGGTTTTGAGGGTCCTCAATTAGCGCGGTGTCCTCCTTGAATCTGAAGGATTGGTGGTGGTCCCAAAGAGTTAAATGTCTCACTTGTTTTACTGCAAAGTTCAAACTCCAGTGTTGGTCCGGATAGAGTTCAGCAATATAATGGATATAGCTGATGACCCCAAAGGTGGCTTCCTGACGCGTTTCGCTGCAAGCACTGCAGCTTTATCAAAGGTAGTTTGCATGGGTACACTGACCAGATATTTATACCCTTATTGATTACTCCACAGACAACAGCTGTTCACTCAATCCTTCAAATTACCTTAAAAATCCTTCAAAACAATAAGATTTTACCTTATTTTCAATGTAGGCATAATCCTCGGACAGACTCAGATCAATAAATTCTATTCTGTGCATTATTAAACTATAACACCTTATATTTTAATAACAAATTCAATATCTGTTTGTACTACTTCCGGGTCATAGGGGACACACGGTTCAGTCTCATGTTCCATATCTCCACACTGGCCCGGAAAATTAAATGTACATCATTCCCTTATCGCTCTCATGGATGACCATTAAGCATCAGAATTACGAATTATTTAATTATTTTAAAATATTTTTAAAACAATTGCAGCTAGAGGAATAATTTCCAGGTCACTTTGGGTTATAACATCGCCGCTATTTGGACCGCACTTGCGTTCCACGCGGCGGTCACAGGAAGCGGCGTCACTTTCTGTGTCTGTGCTGCCGGTCACGTGACCGCCGTCTCTCCGCAAAATAGCGCGAGACTCAAATGTTTGTATGTCATAAGGATGTGTTGTGAGCACAATCAAAGGTGCAGCGTGAATAGCATCTGGTTGGCATGGTAACTGTCAATCAATGAGTTTCTCTACGTTATTCAGTTATAAACATTATAATCCTACGAAAATCAAGATTCTTGATATAGCGGGAATATAAAATCATGCATATAATTGAACACCGCATTAGTTTTGTTGTTAAAGATTATTATTTTCAACAGAAAAAAACCCACAGATTATTTATTAGCTACCTTGGAAGTGGAATATATCTCAATCCAAGATAATAAAAAAAAAAAATTCAATTAGATGTCAGATTTGGATAATATTAATACATCATAATTATTTATGTTGTCGTCTCACAGCAAGTATCCATTCAGCTTATAATGTCCACACGATAATATTGGTTCCACAGTGTGGGGACAGCAACATAAACAATGATCACAGAGTGCATTAGTTTCAGTCAACTCTAGATATTTTAATTTGATTCAGCCCTATCTAGACACCATTGGGGACATCTAATTATTAAATTATACTCAATGTATCCCTTGGTCTCGTCGAGGCCTCAATGTATATATTATATCACGATCATAATCTAGCCTAAAATTAGGCTAGATTTTCGTAGGATTATAATGTTTATAACTGAATAACGTAGAGAAACTCATTGATTGACAGTTACCATGCCAACCAGATGCTATTCACGCTGCACCTTTGATTGTGCTCACAACACATCCTTATGACATACAAACATTTGAGTCTCGCGCTATTTTGCGGAGAGACGGCGGTCACGTGACCGGCAGCACAGACACAGAAAGTGACGCCGCTTCCTGTGACCGCCGCGTGGAACGCAAGTGCGGTCCAAATAGCGGCGATGTTATAACCCAAAGTGACCTGGAAATTATTCCTCTAGCTGCAATTGTTTTAAAAATATGTTAAAATAATTAAATAATTCGTAATTCTGATGCTTAATGGTCATCCATGAGAGCGATAAGGGAATGATGTACATTGAATTTTCCGGGCCAGTGTGGAGATATGGAACATGAGACTGAACCGTGTGTCCCCTATGACCCGGAAGTAGTACAAACAGATATTGAATTTGTTATTAAAATATAAGGTGTTATAGTTTAATAATGCACAGAATAGAATTTATTGATCTGAGTCTGTCCAAGGATTATGCCTACATTGAAAATAAGGTAAAATCTTATTGTTTTGAAGGATTTTTAAGGTAATTTGAAGGATTGAGTGAACAGCTGTTGTCTGTTGAGTAATCAATAAGGGTATAAATATCTGGTCAGTGTACCCATGCAAACTACCTTTGATAAAGCTGCAGTGCTTGCAGCGAAACGCGTCAGGAAGCCACCTTTGGGGTCATCAGCTATATCCATTATATTGCCGAACTGTATCCGGACCAACACTGGAGTTTGAACTTTGCAGTAAAACAAGTGAGACGTTTAACTCTTTGGGACCACCACCAATCCTTCAGATTCAAGGAGGACACCGCGCTAATTGAGGACCCTCAAAACCGGGCTGGTTTTGACTTGATGTAAGAGACTCTTTCATGGGACTTTACCTCTAGCGATTTCTGGTTAAAATCTAAGGGTGAGACTGCGCTGTCAGTCCGTCTCTATTCTGCTATCCAGTTATATTGTTAATAGGAACGTGATACATTGATATTGGCATGAATTATTGTGACCCCACTTTTAGTAATATTTGTTAGAAATACCATATATATGGTTTTATCTGGTTTTAATTTTATATCTTATTAAATGTGTATAAACTATCACTCAATCCTTCTTAATTTACAATTTTTAATTTATCAAAACATTAGCGCTGCTATTTGTTGTTGTTTGTTTTTGCATTGTATGGTTTGGGCGTGACTATCCCAAACGTTGCTAGTAGCAGCATTAGAGACACAGGACCCAATAGCGCCCGATTTTCCAGTTTTTTGGTAAACCCTTTCATGTTTCAAACCCAGCCTGGCTGTTAGGTGCTGATTCGCTGGCCCTTTATCTCCGTCCACTTTATCTTAATCCAAGGCTTAGTAAATAGACCCTATAGTCTGTTATGCAGTTATTGAGTAATTTAACATATTTAAATTTTTGTAGAAGAAATAAGGGGATTTCAGGATGACGTTATACTTTGTATATGCCCGTCAGTGTATGTTGTTCTCTAGAGAAGTGCTGCACATACTATGCACAAATCATTTATGCTTGGACATTCGCTGCCACATGCCCAGTATAAGATAGGGGCATATGTTTACTGGCCATGCACGGGGTCTTTGGCCCGCGCATGGGCAATAAGATTTTAGAATGTCACTAACACAAAGCCTTTCAATGTAGCGTTCTGCCAGAGGAAAAGGCAAAATCGGAAGTAGTTGGGTGGACTTTGCACTGTACATGGCAAGCAGTTGATAAATTTCAGCCATAACTTATTCTGTATAACTGCAACATTACGTTGAATGATAAAAGAACCACTTTGCAAGCTCACCAGTTCCTTTCGAAGAGCATATCTAAGAAGAGGCCTCATTAAAGCCCAGTATCAGTGATAATAGTCAATATCTTCAGGAAGGCAGCCTCTCTCAAGAGGTCTCACAGTATTTTAGGTAGAACATTTTTCACTATAGCTCTTTCTGGAAATGCATAGTGATGTTATCAGTCAATGGCTTGGAAAAGGGAACCTCCCATAATAGGTACCACTAAGAAAACGTTCAGACTTCACTACTGATGCGTTTCCTCACCAAGGTGACTTCCTCAGAGGTTTATATGAGTGTAAAATGTTACCCATGTTTAAACTGTAGAGTTCTAATTAATCTATTAATTGTCATACTAAGTAATCAGCTGAAACACTTTTCAATTGATACTAATATCTTTAGATCAACTATAAAGTGAATATTTTGGCAGTGTTAAATCTTAATTATCTTCTAATTACTACATAGATTTAAACATATTTGCTTGATAGATGTAAACAAATTATCAGTAATAGCTCCATAGTCACTCTCTTCCCGTTGTGTATTGTGATCACAGTGATTTGGATATTTAGGAATAAATTGCATTTACTTATTGAAGCCAGCGCCATAGTTATCATATATTAATTCTGCTTGAATCATTTTGTTTATCTGATCCTTGAGACTGAAATTTACTTCTAGTGCTGTTTGCTTTGGTTTATTAATGTAGTTTTTTATGAAGGATAAAACTGCCCTTTTGAACACCATCTTTTTTGTAGATTTATTTTATATTAGATTTTATTTAATTTTGCCCTTTGACGGCCCGGAGGATTGGTATTCCTTTTTGTCCTGCACATCAGCTTTGTTGCAAACACAGTAAAAAAAAAATCATCTCTGCATTCCTCCTGCACAGACTAGATTGCAATGAATCAAAAGAAGAAAGTTCATCTCTTATCTCCTCCTGCACATTTATAATGTGATATCTTAGTTTCAGTGAAGTTTACATGCTGGACAAGTAGCTCCCACAGTCCCAACACACTCTCTCACAGGCTCTATCACTCCTTTCTCTGCAGCCCTGTCTCTGTGACCTTGATTGTGATCCTCTCTGTTGCCCCATCCAGATCTGAGTGCCGCATACACATTGGTGATCTCTCCGTCATCACTCACCCCAGACTCAAGGGATGGAAATTATATTTAATCTTCCTCTACGCACACTGCTGTTTAAAAAAGTTAATTTCTAGTTTTGAGTATCTCCTTTTAGGGTGGTGTTTGAAATCTTCTAAAGACACAGGTGTAGAAGTTAAAAAAAGGAAGGAGATAATAATCCGTGTGCCAGGGCGCTCTAACAAAAGGTATTCCTATGTATAAAACATGGAGAAATGAAATATAATACATCCCTTTTATATAACGATGAATTCTAAATCCAGTTGTACTCCAATCCAATTAGAAAGGTCCACTTAAGTCCTGAATTCTCCGCCCCGTCTCAAAAAAGCTTCTCCAGGCTCATACAGAGGAGGAAAAAACACAAATAAAACCACACATGTGTAGAACAGTTTTCATATGCAAAATGAAGACATAAAATCTTTGACACATCCAAAGAATGGTAGCGTACCCCACTCCACTTTAACAGATGAAAAGATGCTTCATAAGGCCCTTCGTAAAGCTATATGCACCATATCACCAAATTCGGAAGTCATTCCTTCCTTCGGTTAGAGCGCCCTGGACACGGATTAATATCTCCTTCCTTTTTTTTTTTTGACTGTTATATAAATGTGGTGACATTTATTTTGATATTTTCAGTGTACGGGCTGCTTTGCGCCAGATAGCTGAACCTTCCACTCTCTCTGTTTTACAGGTGTAGAAGTTGCTCATAGCAACCAATAAATCTGCTTATAGCTGTCATTATATTGAAGGTTCCTTTATGGGAATCTTATTGTGGTGGAGATTCTCTTCCCTCTCCTCTCATGCCTCTCAACTCAGGAGTACCCCCAGTGGTAATGCATATCCTCAGCATCACTGCTCAGCCATATCGCTACAGTCAGCTGCATCTTTCTATCTCCTACCCACCTCTGTCATGTTTGGTAAAACCACACCTAATTGTTTACAATAAATATACCATTTAAAAAAAAGTCACAAGATGAAAATTCTGCTCCTTGAGCGATTAGGGCCATTTTTATTATTATTATTATTATTATTATTATTATTATTATTTTATTTAGCATTCACCCTGGGAATCAAACTACAATGGTCTGTGCAATGCCTTTAATATTCACGCTGCAAATCAAACTCTTAATAGTCTGTGAAATTCCTTTTTTGATGCAGTGAGTTTTGTATAGTTTAGATGGAAAAGGGGTCTCCTAACATTCAGTGTTTTTGAATCGGGACATGGCCACATGTTCTGGAAAATGGTCAGAGTCACATCTCCTTGTAAGCATGCCACCGTCTCAGTGGAACAGCTTTCCATACAAGACAATGGGGGTCACCTCCTTGATTTTGTTTAATCTTGATTTTTGTTCAGTTTCGGATTTGTTTCTTCTTCTTCCCTCTTTCAAAGCATAACCTGCAAACATTCCCCCATTAACCTTTCTACTGAACCTTCACAGAAAACGTATCACCTTTCTGCAACAACTTCTCTTCCTAATTTCTCTTGTCCTGATCTGGCAGAACAACCAAATGCCAGTATCAACCCTTGGTCAAATGGCTTTAGCTATTCTTGCCTCTCAGCGTCTACCATAATCTTATCCATGGAATACTAGAGGAACACGCTCTGTTCTCCTGCAAAGAAGAAGAATGTGGGAAAATCTCATCCTTTGCCAAATTAAGGATCCTGCTATCTACCACTCCTGTCAAAAAGCTTTGGACAAACAATTTAAGTCTTTAATCTCTGCTGAGGCTCCTAACCCCAAATGCATGCCTAATACATTTAATGAGGATTGGCAAGATCCAGCATGAATGCCTCTTTCCCGTGCACCAACCTACACAATTCCTTTCCTGCACCCTCTGGCACCTTGTACTCATTTGAACCCACAAGTGAGAGGAAGTACGAGTATCTTCTCCTTCTACCTTGCTACCTATCCATTTGACCCTGTGCTTCTCAAATAAGTAAATTGCGACCCCCTGTGCTGATGCAAGCCTTACATAACATCTGTAATCTCTCTGTCTTACCAGAACTAATAGTATTTCCACCGGTCTACAGAGGCTACAACTTGACATCTCTAAGAGGCAGATGTACCAAGCATTGGAGTGTAAAAAAGTGGAGAGAGATAAACTACCAACCTTTCAGCTCATGTCCTTTTTCAAACACAAGATGTAACCTGGCAGATAGTAGCTGACTGGCTAGCACTTTATCTCACTCCACTTTATCACTCTCCAGGGCTAAGTACATCTCCCCCTACTTTATAGTACATCTCCACCTGTTCCTCAAGCGTGTTGTCTAGTTGTTAACCTTGTCTTCCCCTTAACCCCTCACTTCCCATTCAAAACACCTACTATGTTTGCCATTGCTTTGCTATGCATTAAGGACTCATTCAATCTTCGCATTCGGAACTTTGATTTGCTGGATGCTTAACCGTGCCCTGGTAACCATGACCACACCCTCCTCTAGAGCACGGTCGGTGCAAATGTGTGGAGGCCTGATTTAGGCATAACATCTAACACACAGAAATCTGATGTCAAATTGCTGAAGAGAAGGAACTATACACAAGCTATAAAGTAATTAATATCATTGCTTATTGAAAGAAAATAACACAGTTTTAGTGCATTTCATTTTCCTTTAATAAATCCTATTGCCCGGGATGCTCGGACATATTGGTGTCATTTGTCCTTTAGTTATAGCTTTATTTTAAGCCTGTAAAAGAAACCTAGTTATGTTGTTTCCATCAGACACAGTGCCATCCCTGTTTACACCACCAGGCCTAACTCTTTCTTTCATCAAGCCGATGTGCTGGCAGCAGTAATGAGAAGGTGCAGTATACGCTTTGTGAAAGGATTTTCTTTAAATGGTTCACGATAGTACAGGCCAAGGTTACTACTTTGAAAGCCTGGATTTCCCTGTCTTACTGTATGTACATTGGCAGAATCTCCTATCCCCACTGTGATATGCCAATCAGGAGGTCACGTCTTCACATGTACTTTCCCCACTCTTAAGAACAATTGTGCCCAGTATATTTAATGTCTGTGTGTCTTTTCTCCATGCAGAAATAGTTCCCAGGGACCTTCGGATGAAAGAGAAGTTTTTAAAACATTTAACAGGTATGTTGCTTGGCTGTAAATGAGCGTATTGTTCAGAGGGACCAGTGAGAACACTGCATTTGCTTCCAGATAAATAACTCCTAAGCTAACTATTGGCCTGAGACCAAATCGCCCTTTGGGCGTGATTCAGAGATGTTCATTTCCAATGGATACTTATCCACAAATGCGCAGGATTAACACTGTGCAAGTGCAGATTAGCTTCTGTGATGACGGTCACTTGCCCCCTTGGCCGTTTGGGGGCATGGCAGAGATGGCGACGTGAGCGCTTGACAAAATAGGGGCGTATTGACTTTGTTTTGTATGTGTTCTGAAGACAGGGTCTGCGTCTGCCAATGCAGATATCCTGGCCTCTGCTACGTGATCACACCGGCCTTCCCATGTAATTTGAGGGTTACACAGATGACCATTGACCAGTGGTCACACATATGATCTGATGCTGCATCTTCGGACGCAGCAGCAGATTACAGAAACCAGCACAAGACGCCTTCTGTGGCCTTAACATATTTTCACTCAGCGTCTGTGCATTCTGCATCCATCTCTGAATATGGCCCCTTGGTCCGGGGAGTACCAGCCAACCAGCTCCTGTCATTTTTCAAACCCAGCCTGTGACATGGTAGTTAGGAGCTGATTGGCTGGAACTTTATCTGTGCACTTTATCTCCATCCAAGTAAATAGACCCCCTAGTTTCCTTTTATAGAACTTGTATGATGCACCCATTATCTGGTTTTTAAAGCATAACTACAGTACATGCATTGTACAATCTGTTTTGTATTGTTTCTCGGTATTCATAACTCTGCGTATTGGGGGTTATTCAGATGTGGAAGCAAAGCAAAAAAGCAAGCAACTGGGCAAAACCATGTGGAACTGTAAGTGGGGCAGATGTAACATGCACAGAGAGATTTGGGTGGGGTGTGTCTAAACTGAAATCTAAATTGCAGTGTAAAAATAAAGCTGTCTTATATTTGTGGGCTACATACAAAAGCAGCCAGTATTAACCCTGCACAGAAAAATATAAATGTACATATTTCATCGCCTTGCATTGCAGAATGGTTTGTCCCAGATACAAAGTTGCCTGCTTTTTCAGTCTTGCTTCCAAATCCGACTCAGACCCATAGTGCGTCTTTGTGTGTGTTCGTATGTAACCAGCTCACACACACACACACACACACACTCACTCACACACAGTCACACACACACACACACACACACACACTATTTTTGTACTACTTTATAAGGAATCCCCATTGTTTATTATGAACTACTTGTCTTTTTCTTCAGGCCGACTTTCCTTCACAAGTCCAAACTGCAATAAACACTTTCGAAGGCTCTACAACAGCACAAGAGACTGCACCATTCCAGCACGTAAGTAAAGCTTGAAACAGATCATATAGCATTAAATGAAAATAATATTCTAAACATCCTAGTGATATTTGGTGGACCCCCTTCTTTAAAGTAAACCTTCATTACCTTCACAACCAGAAATAAAGACACAGAGACTTGAATTTTGGCAGAAAAATTGCTAGCTATTTATTTGTCCCTAACCAATAGCAAACCTGTAAATAGAAATTTTTATTAAGATGCCGATCCAGCCGGCATATGGTGGCAGCAAAAAGAACGGCTCTATTAACCTAAATTAACCTTAAATTACTAAAACTTCGAAACGATCCTAATTTTAATACAACCATCACACACCGGTAATAGGTGACAACTCAACCCCCACAGTGACTACCCACCGCTCCTGGGTGCCCTGCCGCTGCCTTCCCGGACGGGTGGTCAAGCGGCCAATAAGTCGATGGAGGTGAGTGCACCTAAACCATACTAAACTGTAAAACACTACAGTTTACCATACAAATAGAAAACTGCCGTTCTTTTCCGCCAATAAATAGCCAACGATAAAACCAGCCAACAACTTAACGCCAAGGCACCACGTGCCAGAATCTCTGACCACAAGGGCGGGAGGGTGGGAAGGCAAAATCTCCACAAGAGAGATCTAAAATGGCCTCACCTTTCTTATATATCACAAACCCTCCCCTTCAAAAAGGGCTGTACTTTCTTCACAGCTAGGTCCACCCCTCACCAGATGTTTAACTCTTTCCTTTCCTATGCAGTCAATTCTCTCTCCTAAACATCCTAGTGATATTTGGTGGACCCCCTTCTTTAAAGTAAACCTTCATTACCTTCACAACCAGAAATAAAGACACGAAGACTTGAATTTTGGCAGAAAAATTGCTAGCTATTTATTTGTCCCTAACCAATAGCAAACCTGTAAATAGAAATTTTTATTAAGATGCCGATCCAGCCGGCATATGGTGGCAGCAAAAAGAACGGCTCTATTAACCTAAATTAACCTTAAATTACTAAAACTTCGAAACGATCCTAATTTTAATACAACCATCACACACCGGTAATAGGTGACAACTCAACCCCCACAGTGACTACCCACCGCTCCTGGGTGCCCTGCCGCTGCCTTCCCGGACGGGTGGTCAAGCGGCCAATAAGTCGATGGAGGTGAGTGCACCTAAACCATACTAAACTGTAAAACACTACAGTTTACCATACAAATAGAAAACTGCTGTTCTTTTCCACCAACAGCGAAAGACTCATCCCCAAAGTCTTCGCACCGCCACCATAACCTACCCTAACTCCTGCAAAACGAAACCAAGATCCTCCAGGAACAACATCATCCCCTCATTGGATAGATGTACCCCATCAGGCCGGAAAAGGTGGCTGTCTCTGAACCGAATCCTAGGGTGGCGAACCACCCTCCCTCCGTGGGACAGCACCCACTTCGCCACCGCCCCGTTCACCTTTTTCCGGGCCTCATCAATCTGGCGACCATCCGCCACACCCCCTCCAACTCAACCTCGGCACCATCAATGAAAAAACCAACACACAATTGGTCCATGCCGCGGCCACACTTGCCAGATCTTGTATCATGGCCCACCGCAGATCCAGGGATGTCCTCTTCCCCAGGTCGTTGCCACCTAGATGGACAACCAAGACCCTAGGGACTCCATGCTTGCTGGCCTGGCTAACTAGCCTACTCTTCAGCTCGCTCCACATCATCCCTCGCCAGCCAAGCTATCTAACACCCTGTGCTCCAGGCAACGCCTGAGCCCCCTCCGATGCCACAAACTTGGCCGCCCAGTACACATAGGAGTGGCCGACCACCCAAATAGCCAAATTGTCTTCAACCCAACCTGAAGGGGAAAAGAGGGGTAAAATTGATTACTAAAGCTTCATTAATTGCTTTCACCTGAAGGATCTGCCAAAAAGAAAAAACTTATAGATCTCGCTATTGCAGCAGTCACGGCCTAGCCGATCTGCACCATGCTTCCTTGCCAATCTGAAGCGAACATAGACACACAAAGGGGAAGTTCAAAATAAATTCAAACGAAATTAAAAAGGGGGGGGGAAGGGGGGGGATAAAATTGGAAACACATGTAATAACTCAGCTGGAGGTGAAAGCGTAAAGACCTGCTGAGGGACTCTGATTAGAACAGATTAGCCGAATTGTATATTAGAATTCAGTCCGTCAAGTCAGGCAAAAAATCGCAAAATAACTCCAGACCCCCGCTGCCGACTCATGCCAGCAACGACGAGTAGCTAATCCCTGAGTAGGATAAAAAGGGGGAAACCAACAGACGCACAATACCATAACTTACAGAACTGTAACAACATAATACAAACGCAAATAAACAGAGCGCCATGCGCAATCCGCCTTCTCATGCCACGGGGCGAATATATCGTCTGTAACTTGACGACTTCCATCGCCCCACCGCCTGGATTTCAGTTCTGGACAAACCCGCTGCCGCAGCCGACGTCGCAGCGCCTATTCGAAAGGAATGGGTACCGAACGCAGCGGGTGGGAGGCCCAAGCCTGTCAAACAACGCCTCAGCATCCAACGAAACTGGTATTTCGTCACTGGCAGTCCGTCATAATGCAATAGCCATGACCCCCTCCTAGCGGGCCGCACCGCCACATATTGCACAGCCAGACCTACTGGGCAAACGCTCTCCTCCTGTGCCGGAACCAAAGTGACCCAGCGACCTCTCCCCACTTGGTCTGTCTTAGAGCGCCGCAATCTACACAGCAAGGACCTCTCACCCACTACCACGTCTCCGACCAGCATGCGCGAATCTGCTCTCTTGGAAGGCGCTACCAACTCCGATACCCTAAAGGCCCCGTGGTAAGCCATTGAGAACGCCAAACTGAACAAAAGCGTCTCAAACCTGGACGACGCGACTCGCCCCACCGCCGCGATGACGGCCGGCAACAAAGCCGCATCGATGGGCCGCCTCCCATCTGGAGGCGTCGGCGCTACTCGCGCCCACCCTTTCATAGCCTTCCGCAGAACATCGCTTTTTGTCACATCGGGGACGCCCCGCAGCTTGCAGAAAAACGAGACTCCAGCCAAGTACCGGGATACCACCGCACGGGACCTACCGGAAACATACAGCTGCCAAATAAAAGAAAGCATCAGCCGATGCCTGCTCTTACCTTTCTGCTGACGACCTTGGACAAACTCCTCCCATTCGTTCCAAGCTTGTCCGTAAGCCTTGAGCGTGGCTGGCGCGACTGACCGCAACGCTAGACCCTCCAGTCCGGCCCGATCACCTGCCAAACATAACCGGGACAATGAAAACCTTGCTCGTCGGCCTCGGGTGCCAACAACCAAAACCTCTCTCACTGTCCTCGCGACAAAGCATCTGCAATTCCATTCTCCAAACCGGGCACATGTTGCGCGCGGAACCACAGGTTCCTGCGCAAGCATGTCAAAAGCAATTGCCCTAGCACCCGCAGAACCACCAACGACTTTGCCCTCTGGTTATTAATGGCATGCACCACGCCCAGATTATCGCATCTAAACATTATGCTGCGATTAGCCAGCCGATCGCCCCAGACCTCCAACGCTACCATAATAGGAAAAAGCTCCAGAAGCACCAGATCTTTTGTTAGACCTTCGCTATGCCATTTTGACGGCCAGGATGCCGCGCACCAAGATCCCTCCAGAAAACAACTGAATCCAGAGGCACCCGCTGCGTCGGTGAACAGCTGCAACCGCTCGCTGTCCACCGCTGGCGCTTGCCATATGCACACCCCGTTGAACTCCTCCAGGAACGAGGCCCATATGGCCAAATCCCTTTTTATTTCGGAGGACAAACGCACAAAGTGATGTGGCCTGGCACACCCCGCTGTCGCCCTTTCCAGCTTCCGGCAGAAAACCCTGCCCATCGGTATTACCCGACAAGCAAAGTTCAACATGCCCAGCAAGGACTGCCCTGCCGCAGCGTGACTTTACGCGACCCTTCGAACCGGCAAATGGAGTCGCGGAGCTTCGAAACCTTGTCCCGAGGCAGCCGACACTCTCCCGCCACCGTGTCAATCTCAATCCCCAAAAATGACAAGCATGAGGCCGGCCCCTCTGTTTTTTCCACGGCCACGGGCACACCGAAGTGGTAAAATAGAGCTCGGATGCTAAAAAGCAAGTCCCCGCACCGCGTAGCATTAGCCGGACCCGCACACAGAAAGTCATCGAGGTAATGTGCAAGCCCGTGACCCCCTGACGAAGACTCCACGCACCAATGAAGAAACGTGCTAAAACGTTCGAAAAATTAGCATGAAACGGAACATCCCATCGGCAAACATTTGTCGATGAAATACTCCGCTCCAATCCGGAAACCCATAAAACGGAATGAGTCCGGATGCAACGGCAATAACCTAAAAGCTGATTCAACATCAATCTTAGCCATAAGGGCCCCGGTCCCGTAGCTGCGGACCATCTCTAGCGCCTCGTCGAATGACTGATACACCACCGAGCAATGAGCCGGCGGTATTGCGTCATTGACCGACGCCCCTAACGGGTAA
Organism: Pseudophryne corroboree; assembly: GCF_028390025.1. NCBI lineage: Eukaryota > Metazoa > Chordata > Amphibia > Anura > Myobatrachidae > Pseudophryne > Pseudophryne corroboree. The sequence continues at coordinate 151,100,073 of NC_086447.1, forward strand.
GAAAGATGCTGGATGAGCCGGAAAGCGCCTGGAGTCTTCTTAGGAACCACCCCGACCGGAGAGATGACCAAATCATCCACCGGGGGTGACATAAACGGTCCCTCCATCCTGCCCAACCTGACCTCCTTATCCACTTTCTCCCGAAGCACTCCCGGCAAGGCTCGGGCAGATTGGAGGTTCCTTTGTGCCCGCACGGACACCTCACTCGCAACAGGCAAGCGAAAACCAAACTTAAAACCGTCAAACAAAAATTTTGCATCCTCTCTATTCGGATACAATTCCAACCACCAGCCCATAGTCCCCAACTTAATTGGTGTTGGAGCTCTGCGGAGCGGACCCGCTCGCGGCCTGCTTGGGGTACGCTTGCTTACCCCGCGCTCCCTGTCTACCGCCTTTGAAACAAGAGGAGGCTGGGTGGGATCCACCACACTGCAAGCAGGAGTGACGAAAACGACACTGCTTGCCAAAGGAACATGTTCCGCTGTTAAAAGCGAAACACTTTCCTCTCGTGGCGGAACGCCCTCCTGCCCGGCCGGCCGATCCACCTGCCTTGGCAAATCCGCCGTCCACGCTGGACGCCTGGGCTGATGGCCCCGCGCGTCGCCCATCCGTCCCCTGTTTCCGGGGTTCCTCCTCCTGTTGCGAGGCCCGGGTTACTTTGAGCCAGACCTCCACATCCTTAAATCCGAAGTCCATGACCCGCAAGCCATCCTGCTTCTCCCGAAACTCCTGATCATACCGACGCCACTCCGAGCCCGAGGATGTGCGCTGCATGTCGTGTACGAGATGCAGATACCGGATTACATTCATGTGCTCCTCCGGCCTATCCTCCAAGTAGCATGCCGCAAATACGCAGAACCCGGCCAGCCAATTATCGAAGGACCGGAAAGCCTCAGCCCCCATGCCCTTCTTTGCGGCCGCTGCCTTATAATCCTTCTTCATGGCCCTTGTTAAAACGAAAACGTCCACGAAGTCACCCCTACGAATCTTCTTGCGGCAGCTATCCCGCAGCCCCCGCATTACTGCGGTGTAGTCGCAGCGAACGACCCCGGGCAAATCGCGGCGCTTCTTGGCCCTACGAGCTTCCTCGCTATCCCGCTTGCGCCTCTTGCGCCTCTTCTGCTGCTTTGCCGCCCGCTTGGCGAATTTCGTCGCCCTCTTCCTCGCCCTAGTAGTGCTACTTACTTCGGACGCCTGCGACGACAAGGAAGATGAAGAGGAGGAAGAAGAAGAGCTGCGCGAACTAGAGCTTGCGGAGGACCCCGATACTGACTGCACCACCTCACCTGATGCTGTCGACTGTTCCGACATGGAATCCTCTGGCGCGTCAACCTCGACGTCTTCATCCATGAAGCCTGCCATCCCTTCGTCCTCGTGTTCTACAAAAGACAAAGAAGAGGGGGACCCGGCTCGCACTCGCGGCGCATGCCGAGCCCCACGAGTGGGGGGCCCTGCGCCCACGCGCCCCTGCCCATCCCGTCCTTGCCCTAGCTCCAATTCCGCAGCGGCTGCTCCAAGCTCCCGGCAGGCGCGGGCCACCCGCTGCGCTGCTGAGGCTCCCCGTCTGCCGAACCCACCTGCCTCCGCAGACGCGCCGGAACTTGCTGCCGCCCTCGGGGAGGCCACCGCGGCAAGCGGCCCCAACGCCTCCACCACTGTGGCCAGGGCCGACGCCAGTGCCCCGGGAGGGTTCCGACCGCCGCGAAAACCGGTAACGGACCCCGAAGGACCCCCGGCCAGCGCCCGGGCGCGATCCCGCGTCCGCCGCCCGACGGTCGTGCTCCCGGCACCCGACGTCCGCCGCCCAGGCGGGAAAGCGGGGGCACCCCTGTCGGAACCCCCACTCTCCCCATCAGAAAACGCCTCCTCCCCTTGGAACTCAGAGTTATCCCCCGAACCCGGGGAGGAGCCGCCATCCTGCCACGCAGCGCGTGCTGCGGCCCTCCGGCCGCTGACCCATTCCCTGTCACCCCTCCTCCCCCGGAAGCCACTGTATTCTGGCTCCGGTGAAGTATTTTGGGTAGACAGGGAGGGCCGCGGTGCTGCTGCGCGCGGTCCCGCGCGTACAGCACCGCCCGCGGTGGGCACGCGCGCACGCCGTGTACGCGCGCCAGCACCGCTCACTGAAAGGACCTCTTGCCCCTGCCTTGGTCTCTCCTGCCCAGCGCTGCCTTCAACTGACATGCGCTGCACCCCCCTGTCCGTCCCCCTCCCCCGGCCCCTGCCAGCCCCCGGCTGCCGGGGAGCTATGAGAGGGGACAGAAGCGCTGGTGATGTCCCTGCACGCCCCCGTGCGCGGTTGCAGCCACTTGCGGTGAGCGCGGGCGTGCGCGCGTCCCACTGCCGCCCACCGTGAATGTCCCAGCCGCCGCATCCACTGCTGCCGCCGCGCGAGGTTCAGATACAGGCCCCGCGCGGCGAACAGGCGACCTCTGTCCGGCCCTCTCCCCCTGCCCGGCACTTCCACCCGGCCGCGGCAAGGGGGGGAGATAGAGGCCGGGTCTGCCCGCATCACCTGGCGCCCGACGCCGACACTGCCTCCGCTGCACCCGGAGGCGAAGGCCGAAGCCCGTCAACCCCCGGGCGGCCTGGACGGACCTCCGGCGCCCCCCGCCGCCCGTAACTAGCCGGCAACGCCTGCCCGGCCCCAAGCGGCGAGGCCGATCCGGCCCACTGAGTCGCTCTCCTGCCCGCGCCCGTGGAGGCTCTGGGGGACGGAGCCCCGTCCCCCAGGCCAACCACCCCTTCCCCTGGCTCAGCTCCACCGCTAGAACCGCGGTATCGAGCTGGAGGCCCAGCGGAACGGTGAGGGCGGGCAGACATGCTGACACTGAAGGATGGCACTGGCAGGGGGGGACACAGCAGAATTGCACCCAAAATTACCACAAAATATGTGTGGACAATATTAATGTCTGCACAGCAGTATGCTGACACTGAAGGATGGCACTGGCAGGGGGGAACACAGCAGAATTGCACCCAAAATTACCACAAAATATGTGTGGACAATATTAATGTCTGCACAGCAGTACTCACCAAGGCAAAATCTCCACAAGAGAGATCTAAAATGGCCTCACCTTTCTTATATATCACAAACCCTCCCCTTCAAAAAGGGCTGTACTTTCTTCACAGCTAGGTCCACCCCTCACCAGATGTTTAACTCTTTCCTTTCCTATGCAGTCAATTCTCTCTCCATAGATACTATATAGTTTAACAAGTTCTAGACCTATAATAACATTATCAGTAGTGTCCAGCAGATTAACATATATAATACACAATTAATAGTATCCTGGTAACATTAATTTGAATACCCACATGGGTTTTTATTTAAGTGGAACCTAAGATCTATTTTGGATGTTAAGTAAGCAGCATCTAATGATAGGATGTTATCATTTACCATGTACACATTTAAATAGCAACTATGCAGCAGAAAATTGCATCCGACTCGAGCCTATTAATAAGTCACAGATGAAAACAGAGTATCCGGGATCTGTTTACCTTCTCCTGAATACAGGGGATCATTTTTTACTTGCTTAAAACATAGCTTTCCATTAAACACAACTATGTTTGTTTTATCAAGAGATTGGAATACTTCCAAGAGTGTTTAGGTTAAACATTATTGAAGTGTCAGGAAGGATTTCATTAATACGAAGTTGAAGGTTTGTGAGTCAATACTTTGACTACCTGGGAGTCTAATATACTAATATGCTATCTGATTAAAGAGCATGCAAATGCATACCCGTTCTAGATAAATAAAATTGGATGTTGAAAGATTCTAAACGTGTTTTGACTCTGCGGTTTCTTTAATTGTGTAGAACAAAAGGCCTTTGAGCTACTTTTTAGTGTGTGGGAACTGAAAGTGGCTTCAAAGAGTTTTGCTTATTTATTTTTCACTTTTGCTGTTGTTGATAGTAGAATACATACTTCCTGAATGGATTAGATGCAGTATGTATACTTTCTAGAAAGAGTCCGTTTCACATATCTTGCTCTGATTGGAGGCATTTCATGGCCTATTTTTTAATAGAAATCTACCGCAGGACCAAATTAACCTGCGATGTGAGAGATTTACTTAGGGGGTAACTCACTTTACTTAGGCGCTAATTTACAGGCTCCGAAAAAAAAACCCAATACTTGGACTGTTTTCGTGAATCGGGCATTAAAAAAAAAAAGGATTCTATGGGCGGTATCCAATTAGCAGCGGTAAAACATAATTTGCGGAAAAACTTCAGTGTTTTGCCCTTTTTCATGATGTTTAAATGATATGTTTTTACAGGCTATCCAATTAGATCGCCCGTAAAAAAAAAAATCTCAATAAAGCACACGTTCCAAATTATCGGGGCTAATTGAGTTCTCCCCTAAGCCTTTGAGAGTGATAACGTGGAGTGAGATAAATTACCAGCCAATCAGCTCCTTACTGCCATGTTATAGGCTGTGTTTAAAGAATAACAGGAGCTGATTGGTTGGTAGTTGATCTCTCTCCATTTTCACTCTGTAAGACTTAGTAGATTTTCTCTTGAAAGTCAGTGGCAAGGATCACTTTTAAATGCTTTTATATTGGGGCAAAAGTGCATATTATATGTATCTTGGTGACCTCTGCATGTGAGTTAATTTAAAGTCAGTGGATCTAGAACCAACTTGTAGTTAGTATGTGTGGATGCTCTGTTTAATGCCCCATTACTGCAACGGCCTGTAACTTACCAGAGCATAACAAGATTCAAGTTGTTAAACTAACCCATAGCCAACCAGAAGATTAGAACATTCACATTGCTAGACTACGCTTAGCCAATCAAAGCAGTGTTCACACCACTAGGCAAACCTGTAGCCAATGAGGACATTCATATCACTAGACTAACTCATAGCCAATCAGAGCAAAAAAATACCAGGTAGGCGCTTAGTCCAATGATGCAACCAGAAAATTATAAAAACACAATTTATTACACAACAAAAATAAAAAAAACAATAAAAACAGTAATGTAGACCAAGATGTATGATATTTGGTTTCAACCTGAGGCCTATGATACCTCTGATATATATAGCATACACATTAAGTATAGAAAAGAGTTTCACTAATAAAATACATTTAAAAGGAAAAGGCTGATACTCATATATAAGAGACTCTCAGGATAGTTTTGTCAGTCACTCAAGCTTAATTTACAGCCCACAGTATGAGTGTAGGTAAATCTTCCAGCTGATTAGTTGGTGCAAGAATGTGTCCTGAACCAGTGTGGACTCTAAATGAAAAGTGTCCATCCACTTTAATCCGCTGTATCAATAAAGTGAGTTTACAATAATATGTACTTAGTGGTAGTTTCTGCTCACTGCACCAGTACGACACAGAGTTGATGATGCAGAACCGCTCTGTATTATTACCCTTTGCACGTGTGAGATGGCTGTTAGCGGCGCGGCCTGCTGTGTGCTGTTCCCCTTCGTACGGCACAATGTAAATGCACAAAGCCGCTGTCTCATACTCCCGGCATACATCTTGGTCTACATTACTGTTTTTATTGTTTTTTATTTTTGTTGTGTAATAAATTGTGTTTTTTAATTTTCTGGTTGCATCATTGGACTAAGCACCTACCTGGTATTTTTTTGCATTTGTCCTATTGTTTGAGGAGGCTGGCTACCCCCTCTCGAGGTGGCTGCTAATCCCAGGGTGTATACCTACACAGACCTGCCCAGCGCCAACAAACCTTGTTTTTTTGTTTATAGCCAATCAGAGCATTAGAACATTCACATAATTAGACTAAGCCAATTGGAGCAATAGATTGATCACATTGCTAGACTAACCCATAGCCAATGAGAATAATATAATGTTCACTTTTTTGGATTATTTCTAGACGATTTGTAGCCAATCAGAGCATTAGAACATCAAATTGCTAGACTAACCAATAGCCAGTCCGAGCATGGAACCATCCTAGTATAAAAACATTCATAAGTCTAGGCCACCCTACAGTATAATCAAACCATTCAGATGTTCACAACACACAATTATACAAATGCAGTTACCTAATGTAGTAAACACAGAAACAAAATAAAGGATTCACACCTCTGTAAGTAATTACATTCACACGTTCACCTTGTTTAAACAGGAAGCTGTGACACCCCATTTTTACTTTTGGATGCCAAGTACAGTAAGAGATAGGACATAATATGCTTCTATTTTAGTTACGACTCTCTTGTAAGTTGAAATGGAAGTTTGACTTTGAGTCTCCTGAGTCCTTGTAGGAATAGCTGCCAGGGAATGGAGGTGGAAAACACACTTCTTGCAATGATGGAAATCCTGGTGTAAGCGAGCCCACCCTGTTGGTAGAACAACCAACAGTTCTATATTCTTTTCATTAACATACAGTATATTGTAACAAAACTTTTTAACATTTGCATAACTTAACTTGATACAACAAAGCCTGTCAAACAAATTAATGTCTGTTTCTCTGATGGCAGTAATACTCCTAATTCATTTTAAAACGTGATTAACCTGAACTTGGCCCAGGTTTCCATCCATACGCATATCACCTCCAACACTAGGTGTAAAAATTATTTTTGGCTTAGATTCTGTGGGTTATCTCCTCATCTTGCTAATAAGGGATTGAGGCAGGTGATAAAACAAAGAAACCTGTTCATTGGATTGCTATGTACGTGTGTGACCAAGGCTGTGACTCAGTAGGCAAGTCCTGGCTGTTCTTCTGATTCTTGCCCTACTTGATTTCATTTTAATTATTATTATTATTACATTCTTTTTGGGAGTATGTAGCTTTATGAATACCAATTACTATTAACTGAGTCTTTCATATCCGAAAAATAAATATCCAAAATATTCAGAAATCCAGAAATGTTTGTGTGCGATAGAGACAGTGACAACATTATTTTCTGATGGTTCAGTGACAAACTTAGTTTTATGTACACAATCATTAAAAATATTGTGTAACATTACCATCAGGCTGTGTGTATAAGGTGTATATGAAACATTTGGGCATTTTGAGTATAAACTTGGGTCCAATCTCCAGGATACACGGTTGAGTCACATTATTATGACCACCAGCTAATAGCCAGAGTAACCGCCGTGTGTAACATGGACAGCAGCTAGACCGGCAGAACTGGTGTCTGGTAGCCCCTAGGTTCATTCTGACGGTGAGCTGCTCCACTGTAGTATGTCAGTCGGCCCTCACGCACCTTCATAGCTGACGTTCACCTCTCCCATCAGTGGCACTTGGTGCTCCGCAGCTTCCACGGCTATTATTCGCAATGATGGCATTTGTCCAGTCACATTACACCTTCACCGCAGCAGCACGCGAACAGTTCACAAACTGCGCTGTCTCAGAAATACTGCCACCCTTGGCCAAAACCCGATAATCATCCCTTTTTGCAACTCGGATAAATCGTCCCTTGTACCCATGACAGCAATGAGTGATATGTGTGCATATGGCCTATTGCACACCTTATATACCCACCAAGCCAGCACACAACACATGACATACTTCATGGGCTACGCACTGCCGACGTCAAACGTAGGAGGTGGTCATAATGATGTGACTTGATCATGTATCTCATTATGGTATGGAAATATTCCAAAATACGGAAAATCCAAAATACTTCTGGTCCCAAGCATTTCGTATATGTGAGAATCAACCTGTAATATTTTTTATTATTATTATTATTATTATTATTATTATATAAGTTGATGAAAGAGGTATTATACACGATACTAAAATTGTTTATCTACTCACCTACACCTGTCATTTAATCATTTTTTTAATTTTTTTATTTACTTATTATTAGATTTGGCAGATCTGAAATATCACTATACTTGGCATTGGCATTAGATAAAAAAAACTTTACGGCCTTTTTTTATGTGATATGGGTGGAGATTCATCAAAGGTTGGAGAGCTATATTAAGTGAAGAGAGATAAAGTTCCAACCAACCAGCTCCTGGTGTCATATTTCAAACACAGCCTATAACATGGCAGAAGCTGATTGGCTAGTCTTTTCCCTCTCTCCACTGTATCTCTCTCTTAGAACGTGAACGGGAGCTTTCAGCTGTATTGTAACATTATGACTAATTAATCATTCATTTTCGTGGTGGACTGTTATAATTTCTATTGTCATTTTTTAAATTGTTTGCCAAAAGCCCAAAACTATCCGATTTTACAATATTAACAGTTACGCTTATCATAGTTAAGAGCAATGTAATTGTATTTATTATTTTAGGTTTTTTTAGGCTCTCTTTGCAAACCTACATTGGTCAGCTTTTAATTCAAAGGTAATTGTATAATACAAAAACACAAACAAGAAACAAATGAATCATACAGGGTTCTCCTTTCTCATTAAAATTAAGGCACTTTCACTTTTGGGAAAGCAGTCTTTGAAAGTTGATTTGATAGCGTCTAACCTGCAACTTTATTTAATTACTTCTATGAATATGTTTAGCAAGTGGTCTAACTTCTTCATTGATTGCAATTATCACAAACAAAATGAATAATAATAAAATAATAATGTAATTCAGCACACTTTTGTTCTAAATACAGGAAAGGTTATATAATATTGTCAAAATGGACATTTATTGTAAGGGTTCCGGTATGTAATACCCGTGGAGGGGATACCAGCTGTCAGTATCCCGACAGTGGCATCCTGTCTGCTGAAATATTGGCAGCGAGTCCGCTCACCACCCATTGGCCCTGGTGGCGAGCTTTACTCGCCACAGGTTCTATTCCCATCCGGTTAGTGGCATGGACCCACCAATTGGGTGGGAATTCTGGGGGGTGACTTGATGCCGACCGCTGGTAAAATATCGACTGCCGGGATCCGGCGTTTGCATCCTGACCGCTGGGATCCCGACTGCTGGCATTTTTACTGTATCCCATTGTAAATTAACTGATTTACATAATCTAGCAACACTTTATTGTCATTAACAATTAACAGTGCCCTTTTTTTCACAACAGATTACAAGAGATGTGCTAGACTTCTGACCAGATTGGCAGTCAGTCCTATGTGTATGGATGGATAACGTGATTTGGTAAGTCTCTACTTCAAACTTTAACCTATTGTTGTTATGGTACTAGGAATCACAGATGACCATCCATTACGCATCCTAAACTCCTGCCTAGGGCCAAATGAACACTTTGCATTCAGATTAACCTGTTTTTATGTGTCTATTTTTGACAAATGAAGGTGGGGCGGAGTCATCACATTCATCAATATCATTAATATTTTTCTGGAGTTATATATATTTTTTTTCTCAGAACATTTTTAATCTACAGAAATTATTAATAGTTTGCTTATTCCTCCTGTCATGGCAGATACAAATCTTACCAAACTGGGCAAAAAAACAAATATTTTTATTGAAATTGTAAGAAAGTAAACTAAAAACAAATGTATATTTAATGTATTTTATATATTTTTTCACTAGTAACACCACAAAAAATACATATATTGAGGTTCTTGCACCTGCATTAATTCACCTTTTCAACACAATAAAAAGCAGGATGAAGGAGAGCTTCTCCTACACAGATGCCCTAAGGGGCTACACCATATGAAAGAGGTCTAAGGGGTGTTTTGAAACCTCTCAGCTCACTCCATTCTTGTGCGATGCGACTGTTTTTGCCATGATAGTCAAATGAAACTTTGTGGAAGTCTAAATCATTAATACAAGCCTGAAGAAACAAACCAAGGTAAAATGGTAGTTACAAAGATTCTTTTCATAGCCTGCTATAGCGATTTGTGTGAAAAACACAACATATACCTCTGGGATGCGGTCAAGATGCTGTCAGAATGCCGACGCCGGAATCCCGACAGATTCAGGAAACCGATGCCGGAATCCCGACAGCCAGCATCCCAACCATAAGTATAGCGGCTGGGATAGGGCCGGGGGAGGGAGTTAGGTTAGGGTTAGGATGAGGGAGGGGGGGATAGGGTTAGGCACCACCGGGGAGATGGTGGTGTTAGGTTTAGGCTCTAAGGGGGGAAGGTTAGGGTTAGGCACAACCGGGTGGAATGTTAGGTTTAGGCTCTTAAGGGGGTGGGGTAGGGTTAGGCACCACGGGGGGGTTAGGTTTAGGCTCTAAGGGGGGAGGGTTAGGGTTAGATTGTGGGGAAGGCTGGGTTAGGTTTAGGCAACACCGGGTTAGGGTCGGGCGTTAAGGGGGGAGTACAAAGTTAGGCCGCAGAAAGGGAGGGTTAGGGGAGAGGGGGGAAAAGTTTTACTTCCACCCTGTCGGGATTGACACTATCGAGATGCTGGCGTTGGTATTGTAACCACCGGCATCCTGTCTGCCGGGATATCATACTGAATTCATACCTCGTTTTTCATGCGATTGCTACTTTAAAAGAGATGTCCATTTATGTTTTAACTTTTATCCTGCAAAAACCTCTAATGGTTAACTGCTTTGGCAAGAAGTGTCTCTTGCTGTGAATAGGGAAGGAGTATCAGATAGGTGCTTTAGAATTTGACAATTTTATTACCAGGAAACTCCGTAATTCTAAAACTATTATCCAATTAGTCAACATAACATGAAACTGAATGCAGAACACTGTTCAGTTCTCACGCCAGTGTCATTCTGCCGTGCTGCATTTTGACTGCAGAATTGCTGTTATGTGACGGAGAGTTCTCCAGTCACTCTCAGTCAGTTACCCAAGAGTGTCATCTCTTTGGAATGCTGCAACTTCCTGGCCCTAATAGCTCACGGGACTTGTTGGGTTCCGGTGGGTATTCCTCTTTAACTCGCAGGTGGCTGACTCTACCCGCAACTTATGAAGGTGAAAGCAGAATCAGTCCACTGTAATTGGCAGAAAAACGCACAGTATGGACAGCCGATGACAGCTCGCGTGTAATTGAACCTGTCCCGAAGTTCCCTACCAGAAAGCATCAGAAAAGTTAATAACAATAATTTGGAAATCATCTTGCTATTATTAGAGGTTATGAACATCTTAATGAATGTACGTAGTGGTTCCTTTTATATCTTGGTATGGCTGTGCTAATGATTCACAAGTGGTACGGTAATAATATCCTTATATTATTTATTTTCATCAAATGAAAACAGTAACAATAGTAACCAATATAAAAGGACATACTGTACCAAACAGTTATTGACAAACTTTAATTGTATTATGCATCTTAAAACAACAGAGCTACAGATGTGTCCTCATACATCTTTGCTGCAGTTGCACCAAACAGACCCTCTTGGCACACCAGACCCGTGAGACTCTGCTAGTGTTGGGTGTCTGTTTTTGTGTCTATGTTGTCAAAAATGCATCTTAGTTGCAACAAGATGCGACTGGGATGCACCAGGAGCCTGTGCTGACTAACTGGATATTCATATTAATTTACTAAAGTGCAGCTTTTTAATGGTGGAGATGTTGCCCATAGCCCTCCATTTGATGTGGAACTACACATCCCAGCATATCCTACAGAAGTTTTAGCCCTAATAGCAAGACTGTGGCAGGGCATGCTGACATGGGAAGCAGTCAGCTTCCTAACGGATGAGATTGAAATACCGACAATAGAATCCCGTTCGCCACAGGTACACCGGTGTCTAAAGCTCGATAGGACCCGGGATCCCGGCATCTATATACCGATGCCCGGAATCCCGATACTTCTTTCAGTGGGGGGTGTTAGGTTTAGCCATTAGAAGGGGGTTTAGTGTTCATTGATGGGAAGGTTAGGGTTAGGTACCGGGGTGGGAGGGTTAGGGTTAGGCACTTAGCAGGGGAGGTTAGGATTAGGCACCAAGCAGGGAGGGTTAGGTTTAGGCAGCAGGGAAGGGAGGGTTTAGGCACCATGCAGGGAGAGATAGGGTTAGGCACCATGCGGGGAGGGTTAGGGTTAGGCACCATGCGGGGAGGGTTAGGCACCATGCGGGGTGGGTTAGGGTTAGGCACCATGCGGGGTGGGTAGGGTTAGGCATCCAGAAGGGAGGGTTAGGGTAAGGAACAGGTGAGGGTTAGGGGGCTTACTGGGGGGCTGTACGGATTCTGATGGATGGGATGCTGCTGACGGTATTCTGACCGCTGGCATTCCGTCCATCTGGAAATCATACTGAACCGGTAGGCCCACAGCTGGTAGATGGCTGCATGTTGACGACCCCTTCTAGGCAGTATATTTACTAAACGGTGACTTTTCAAAGCTGCCACTGTCTGGAGGATCTGGCTGTGAGATTTAAAAGGGCAATAATATTAAAAACCAGGAGTGTTTTGCATTTAATATATTTGTTCTTTAAAATCCTGTGGCAAGAACCACTGGGAAGTAAGTATGCCCATAAGAATTGCCTGTGGTGTAACCATGGGGGTAATTCAGATCTGATCGTAGCTGTGCTAAATTTAGCACATCTATGATCAGTTTCTCAGACATGCGGGGGGACGCCCAGCACAGGGCTAGTCCGCCCCGCATATCTGGCCCTAACCCCCCCTCCCCCTTACAAGGGTGCAAAAGCATTGCACAGCGGCGTTGCTTTTGCACTTGCCGAGTAGCTCCGTGCCAGTGCAGCACCTGCGTACTGGCAGGCCGCTACTCGGCACGTCCCGGGTTGCAGTGGCTACGTGTGATGTCCAGACCATGCCCCGCCAATAGCGTTCTAACGCCGTTGGCACGCCTCCTCCTACCCCGTGACTGCCTCTACCTGTCAATCAGGTAGAGGCGATTGTAGCCCTGATATGCTGATAGCATCTCACTGGGCTCCCAGGGTGTGTACGAGCATTACAGCACTGCGTGTGCGCACTCCAGCAAGGGCTTCAGACTGCGATCATGAATTAGGCCCTATGCATGTTGTATGGCTTATACAGTGAGTACAAAAAAAAATCCCAAAAGCCAGCATACCGATAACTATTCTCCCTCTTGGGGTATCCACGACACCCCTAAAGGGAGAATAAATAGCCCGTGCCCGCTGTGTGGCGAGCGCAGCGAGCCTGCAAGGGGCTCTTTTGCGCTCACCCCTCTGCCTGCATGCCGGCGGTCGGGATCCCGGCACCAGTATGCTGGGCGCCGAGATCCCAAGCACCGGCATAACATACTACACCCCGGTGAGAGGCCACAGAGGGACAACACTTTCAACACTTCATGTGGATAAGTACATAACAAATTCTCTTTTATTTAATGTATGTAAATCAATGATGTTGTCATATTACTTAGCACACATTGTTTGCGGATGGACATGCTTAGCACACAGTCACTGCAGAGGGACTTTTTGAACTCCTTGTATAATGCAATATATGGTGTAGCAGCATTGTATGACATGGTGGAAGGCAGTTGTGCAACTATTTTTTTTTGTTATTCATTTCTTTTACTGTATGATAAAACTGCAAGACTTGTTCCATCTAAAACTTCTCTAGAGATATACAGGACATTGACTTGTCCCAAATAATACCTGAATGATATATATTGTTTTATTTTGCAGTATATCTCATTCTTGCTTCAGAAATAGCCTTAAATTATTGTTCGTAAATTATGATCTCACTAAAGTGGAGATTTATCAAAATTTGGAGAGAGACACAGTAGAGAGTTAGATAAAGTACATATCAACCAGCTCCTAAAGAGCCACCGCTGATTTTAAGTTCATGCAGAGAATATTCACTGTTATGTATATTGTATTATAGAATTTGTAGAAAAGCTGTTGTGTCAGTTCAAACTTTTAAGGGACAGATGTACTAAGACTTAGAGAGTGATAAAGTGGAGAGAGATAAACTGCCTACCAATCAGCTCCTAAATGTAATTTTTCAAACACAGCCTGTAAAGTGACAGGAGCTGATTATCTGATACTTTATCTCTCTCTTCGTTATCTCTCCCCAAGCTTTGATACATCTTACCTTAATTCTTAAACACCCACAGATCTTAATTTACAGTATACTATAAGCAGCAGAGGTAGACAGATTTCCTAGTGATCATATCTCCTGCTCTCTATATATTGAATTTAATGGACTTAATTTTTGGAAATATCTTACAACTAGAACCTGGTGAGTAAGGCAGTCAGATACAAATGTTTGACTTTTGCAAAATAAACTAAAGAAAGTGATGTTATTAAGTCTACCTAATGATGCCTATTGAAGATAGATGGTTGGCATAAAGTCTTAGCATAGCTAAATAACTCCTACGCTCCCTTACCACTGTATGGCTTGTACAGCTGCACGTAGCATTATCTGATTCCCAGACTGATGGTAAATCTATATACTGTATGCTGCAGAGTGATGAGATGAGTGAGCGTGTCATTAGCTGAGCTGTTGCCAATGCAGCAGTCCCACGAGGATAATGAGGTTCCACCTCTAGTGCAATTAAAGACTTATCTATAGACACCCAGAAGAGTTATGGACTGATACAGGGAAACCCCTTCTAGATTTCAGAGAAAGATAAAACACTTTATCTTTTAGGGACTAATGTTGTTAATTACATTTAGTATATCATCCCCACTTAGCAGCAAATTGGCGTTGAAGTGTTATTTATTAGTTTTGCTAATTTTGGAACCAGCACTGATTGTAGGCTTGGCACAGACGATCTTGAAATAGACTACCAATGAATTCTGCAAAGGTTGTAGCAGTAGCTGGAACCACAACTGGAACCAATCAATGAAGTGTAACATTAAGAAGATACAAAGGTGTCTGATAGGCACATTCGCCAGTGCTCTCCCGGGACAAAGGGGTCTATATACTAAAGGTGCATACACACTGAACGATTTTCACCCAGCCCAGTGATTTTCACGGTGGTGAACCACTTTCCATAGTAGGAGACTGTGGAAAGTGGTTCACTCGGCCGGTAAAACAGGCTGACGGACAGCGATGATGCAGGAGTGCCTCAAAGCTCACTGCTCATCGCCCGGCCATACACACTAGGCGATTTTGAGCTCAAAGTAGCTCAAAATGCCAAAAATGAACTACTTTGAGCTCAAAATCGCCCAGTGTGTATGCACTTTGGGGGTCATTCCGACCCGTTCGCACAGAGCGGTTCTTCGCTGCGGTGCGAACGGGTCAGAAATGCACATGCGCGCCGGACGCATTGCGCACGCGCGCTATTGCCTGGCGACGATCGTTGCCAGGCAGCGACGCTGCCAGCGACAAATTTGATCGAAGCGGCGATTACAAGAAGATGGACAGGCGGGAGGCGTTCCGGGGTGGATACTCACCGTTTTCCAGGCGTGGTGAGTCCAACGCAGGCGTGTCAAGGCGTTTGGAGGGCGGATGTCTGACGTCAGGACTGGGACCTTCATCGCTGGATCTGTCGCACAAGGTAAGTAACTCTTACCCTGGTCTCGTTTTGCAGGAAACTTTTTTAGCATAGCAGGGCTGCACAAGCGTTCGCAGCCCTGCTATGCTAAAATACACTCCCCCATAGGCGGGGATTAGTTGATCGCACCAGCAGCAAAAAGTTGCTTGGTGCAATCAACTCGGAATGAGGGCCCTTAAGTCTTGGAGAGAGGTAAAGTGGAAAAAGATGAAGTATCAACCAATCAGCTCCTAACTGTAAAGGCCCCCATCCACTAGTGAGACTTATCTGA
Organism: Pseudophryne corroboree; assembly: GCF_028390025.1. Taxonomy (NCBI): domain Eukaryota; kingdom Metazoa; phylum Chordata; class Amphibia; order Anura; family Myobatrachidae; genus Pseudophryne; species Pseudophryne corroboree. The sequence continues at coordinate 151,115,540 of NC_086447.1, forward strand.
TCTAAACGTCGTATCCGATTTACACCCAATCTGCCCGGCAGCATCCCAGGAGTCCTGCGATTACGAGTTGTTATTTGAGAGGTTTTCTTACATCCGATATATTGCATCCAATTTATCCTCCGCTGCTGCTGCTGCTGGGCGTGTGGATGGGTGTGTCCAAGGTGCCAGTCAAGTGACTCCTCCGAGCTATCATCTGCAGTAGGATGGCAGGTGTACAAATGCACTCCAATGTGCACCTTTTTACCTCCGATTGCGATAAATATTCATGGCAGCCATGACGATCTGCGACTCCGAGCCGAGGAGCACGTGAACGTGCCACTGATTGGAGTCGAAGGAAAATGACATGCGATGTGACACTTTTCATCAGGTAAGGAAGGAAGGATTGATTGATTGATTGATTGATTGATTGATTAAGTAAATGGGAACAGGCATTAAAGAAGGACTTTGAGGGGCCCCAGACCATCCCAAAGAACTAGAAGAGTACTGGTCATGAATTACATGCGCTGGAATCAGCCATACCTTACTAATAATTGATTGAAGGTGGGGGGGAGGGACTGCTAAGAGAATGTTATATTGGTGGTAAGTGGCATTAGGGATGGCCAGGGGTAAAATAATAAAAATTAAAGTTTTAGAGGTATCAAGAGTTGGAGAATCATAGCAACCAAATTTCATATATATTTGTCCGTATCTGTGACTATATGACTCATTTGTTATCACTGGGCGTGGCTTAGAGCCCTGACTCATAGAGTCACAGATCTGGATAGGAGAGACCAGGCCTGCAAGGGTGGCAGTACGCTCGGGTATGGCATACCGTTAAGAATCTAGCCGCCCGTACGCTGTACCTACGGGCCGCCAATCACACACACCATAGCCACCGTTAGCGGCTATTACGGTAAAAGCCGCCGATGTGCTCCTCCTCCCCTTCTCCCAGCCCACTGCTGTGTCAGGGATGGAGAAGAGAGCGCAGCGCGGTCCCATCCCTCAGTGCTGCTCAGTCAGACTTTGGTCTCCGCCGCGGCGTGTATCTTCTCAACTGAGCACCGATTCGTTAGCCAATCAGAGCTCGCGGACCGGCAGCCAATTAGGAGCTGCGGCTGCAGGTCCATGAGCTCTGATTGGCTAATAAACCAGTGCTCAGCTGAGAAGATACACGCCGCGGCCGGAGACCACCAGAGTCTGACTGAGCAGCACTGAGGGATGGGCCCACACTCTCTCCATACCCTGACACAGCAGCAGTGGGTGAGCAGCGGGAGGGAGGTGGGAAGTGTGGGGTGGGGTGGTCATATGTATAACTGGCATAATGGGGCATATCTGGCACTTGGGGCATATGTATATATGGCACTGTGGGGCATATGTCTAACTCCCACTGTGGAGCATATCTGGCGCTGTGGGGCATATGTATAACTCGCACTGTGGGGCATATGTATATCTGTCTTTCTGGTGCATATCGGGCACTGTGGGGCATATGTTTATCTGGCATTGTGGGGCATATGTATATCTGGCATTATGGGACATATCTGGCACTGTGGGGCATATGTATAACTGGCACTGTGGGGTATATCTGACACTGTGGGGCATATGTGTATCTGGCACGATAGACTGCGGAGGGTGCGCGTCACCATGATATCACAACAGTGCTGTGGGGAGACTACAACTCCTGGCATGCGCAGCCAGGAAGGAACATGGTGGTTGCTGTTTCTGGTGCTGGTGCAGAGTGAGAGTCTGTAGTGTGCAGTGTGCGGGGACAATGAGGCTGGTGAGAGGCTAATACCATATACTGTTATGAGGGATAAGTCCCCAGCGCACATACTGTGTATGTGATGTTATATAGGGGAAGCGGCTGTATAGTGATATATATATGAGAAATAATCTCCTAACACACACACACACACACACACACACACACACACACACACACACGCACACACACACACACTGTGTATGTGGTTTTTACCAAACATTGTCTGCATACCTACATTATGTACACATAACATTATTAACACACTAGGTAATTCATCCTGCCCTGCGTCCGCTCTTCACGCCGTCGCAAGGGCCTACGCCCCCTTGACCATCGCACGCCCTTTGGCCATAAAGTATTTTACCACTAACAACATTATCCTTGAAGGTAATACTCAATATATTACAAATATTGGCCGCCCATAGGACGTGCAGGGGTTAAGGGGGTGCAGACCCTCACGACAGTTTGAAGAGCGCCAGTAGGGCGCGATGAATCACCTTGTTCTTTATATCCATCTAGAAACCAGTAAGTTTTTGACAGCTCCACAAGATGTGGAGAAGCGTACCCTCCAATGTGCAGCCATGCCAACATCTATCCGAGGCATCAGGAAACATCTTTTTCAAACGGGAGGGGACCAGGTACCATCTATAGAGGATTTTGTAAACATTCTCTTTAATCCTCACACAGATTGAGCAAGCGGCATCTCCCTCTCTAATTTCAGCCCAGTCATCAGGAACTAGAGACTCACCCAGGTTCCACTTCCAGGTCAGCTTGTGCGGGTCTCATGTACAGTAGGTGTTGAGGCTATGGAAAGCTCAGAATATAATGTCAAAATCAGTCCTGCAGTGGAAGACTGATGTATGCAGAGCAGTACAACAGAAGTCAGAGGTTGGAGAGCAAGAAGGTGTTTAACTTTGCCATGAAAATTTCATAGCTGTTGGTATTGGGAAAAGTTTTAATGGGGATATGAAATTTGTTTTGAATGTCATAAAATAAGGGAAAGGAGTTGTGGCGAGTTAGATCTTTCAGGTATCTAATACCACTGTTTATCCAATTGGAAAAAGCGGACGGGATCAGGCTAGGGGGGAAATCCAAAAAGTTAAACAGAGGAATGGTTGTGGTTGAAGGTGGAGAAAGGCCAAATTTGTGGGCAGCTGAGTCCCATAACGACAGAGAATGGGAGACAATGAGATGGTCGCGAGCCTTTCTCAGGAGTCGAGCCCTTGGAACCGAGAGGAGGGAAGCGGGGAAAGCAGCCTCAAATGCAGATTTTATTATAAAAACCTACGTTTAGAATCCAGATTTTTGCTGATTGGAAAGGTGGGTGAATACCAAAGCAAGAACCACAAAGGTTATATTGGACAAATGCATGCAATAAAAAATGTGCCCATTTTGGGTAGGTTGTCATGGCTGTGTGACAAGATATAAACAAACTAATGCTATTTTCTGGAAAATGAAATCATTTGCTTGGTACCGCATAAACAATATTGATATTGGAATGTGACTAACCCAAATAGCTCTAAAAGTAGGCTAACGGGGTAAAGAGCAGATCAAATTACGTTTGACGTTAGTCTATATATTACCCCATTCACAATAGCACAAAAGTTCCTGGTTGTTGCATGTGAACGCGCATCACCTGGGTTTTTTGTATGTGTGAATGCAAACATAGGGGTCTATTTACTAAGCCTTGTATGGAGATAAAGTACCAGCCAATCAGCTCCTACCTTCCATGTCACAGGTTGTGTTTGAAAAATGACAGGAGCTGGTTGGTTGGGACTTTATCTCCATACACTTTATCTCCATTAAAGGCTTAGTAAATAGACCCCTAAGTCCCGGTTTCTCGACCCTACTCTTTACATGGGTCGGGGCTGAGACCAGGGAATTTGCCGGCTGCTACACCCGGCCGATCCAACAGCTCCGATGTCTGAATATAGTATGCCTGGAATTACTTATGTGTTTATACTTAGCTGAATTGTTCAGGACGATGTATATTCTAGAAGAAAGGGCAAGGTCAAAGTTTGTGAGACAAGCTAAAAAATCAGCAAGATAGAAAAAGTGCTCATTAATGACTGGAGATTCTGAAATGTATCTCTTTTTTACTATGGGGGTAATTCCAAGTTGATCGCAGCAGGAAATTTTTTAGCAGTTGGGCAAAACCATGTGCACTGCAGGGGAGGCAGATATAACATGTGCAGAGAGAGTTAGATTTGGGTGGGTTATTTTATTTCTGTGCAGGGTAAATACTGGCTGCTTTATTTTTACACTGCAAATTAGATTGCAGATTGAACTCACCACACCCAAATCTCTCTCTCTGCACATGTTATATCTGCCTCCCCTGCAGTGCACATGGTTTTGCCCAACTGCAAAACAATTTCCTGCTGCGATCAACTTGGAATTACCCCCAGTGTGTCCTTAATCATTGGGGAGGTGCTACCTGCAAGAGATGTAGTGGCATGAATACAACATGTACTGATTAATACATGGTCGAGTGGCGTTATTATGACCACCTCTGACGTTTGACGTCGGCAGCGTGTAGCAGTGACGTCGGGTGAGGCAGGTGAGGCAGAGCCTTTCCTGCCATACTAACGTTTGTGCCAGAGTTTTTACTGTATGAAGTATATGAAAAATACAAAGAATATGTTTGAAATATCTTCTTTGCATTATTCTAATAATTTTTATAGCCAAAACTACGGAGTAAAAAGTCTATGGCAGGTGAGGCAGTGCCTCACCTGGCTATCTTTTCCGCACATCTCTGATCAAAACTCACCAAATTTCCAGGAGGTTATACTGCTGCACCTGTGTATAATGTCCAGATGTACTCTTTGGCTCATAAATTGCATGTAAATCTGGCTCTGGCGTTAGCCAGTGCCTCCTGAGCCATTTAGCTCACTGCACATCCCTGGCGTGTAGCGCATGAAGTATGTCACGCGTCGTGCGCTGGCTTGGTGTGTATATAAGGTGTGCATTAGGCCGTCTGCACATATCGTTGCTGTCGTGGGTAAAAGGGGCAATTTATTCGAGTTGAAAAAAGGGATGATTATCGGGCTTCGGGCCAAGGGAGGCAGTATATCTGAAACAGCGGCGTTTGTGAACTGTTCACGTGCTGATCTGGTGAAGGTGTATCGTGTCTGGACAAATAGCACCACTGCGAATAATAGCCGTGGAAACTGCGGAGCACCACGTGCCATTGATGTGAGAGGTGAATGTCGGCTACAAAGGTGCGTGAGGCCCGACCGACATGCTACAGTGGAGCAGCGCATCGTCAAAATTAACCTGGGGACTACCAGACGTGTGTCTAATATGACAGTTCAGCCCGTCTAGCTGCTGTCCGTACTGCACACGGCGGTTACTCTGACTTTTAACTGGTGGTCATAATAATGTGACTCGACCGTGTACATTGGTAGTATAGGAAAAATCAGGAGATGTTCACTTACATCAACACATTTTGCTGCTGTGTAACAAGATACTGTAACTCAATAACAGTTTTCTGTGGAACTTTAATATATAACAACAAAATAGTCAGGAAAATATTGGAAGTTTATTATGTACTAATGTCTGACCAACCTGGTTTGTTCCATGCTGGTGTCTGTAGTTCCACAGTAGCTGGATGGCTGCATGTTGAATACTCCTGACATACAGTATTTGGCCATTCATATCGGTATCCGTTCACATGGTCGACCATGTTATGGTCGACAGTCATTAGGTCGACCACTGTTGGTCGACATGGACACATGGTCGACACATGAAAATGGTCGACACATGAAAGGTCAACACATGAAAAGGTCGACATGAGTTTTTTAACTTTTTTTTCTTTTGGGGAACTTTTCCATACTTTACGATCCACGTGGACTACGATTGGAACGGTAATCTGTGCCGAGCGAAGCGGTAGCGGAGCGAAGGCACCATGCCCGAAGCATGGCGAGCGAAGCGAGCCATGCGAGGGGACGCAGTGCACTAATTGGGGTTCCCAGTCACTTTACGCAAAAAACGACACCCAAAAAAGTAAAAAAACTCATGTCGACCTTTTCATGTGTCGACCTTTCATGTGTCGACCATTTTCATTTGTCGACCATGTGTCCATGTCGACCATGTCAATGTCGACCAATAGTGGTCGACCTAATGACTGTCGACCATAACATGGTCGACCATTCATACCGGAACCATTCATATCAGTCCCTGCTCCAGTGAAGCTTAAATGTATACACACATACTGTACACTCCCTACCACATGCAGGGTTAATTTTTTGTCTGGAGCCAATTGGCCTACTAGTATATTGTTGTATTGGGGGAGAAAACCCTGCAAACATGGGAAGAATATACCAACTCTACAAGTTGTGGTGGGAATCAAACCCATGAGGCTGTGAGGCAGGAATGCTAACCATTACACCATCTGGACTGCCCATTGATTGAATTATTAGAGCAACATCATGCACTGTCAGTAGGTGCACTGATTTGTTACCCATCTCTAACGGTGTTGCATTGTTGTAACGTAGGCGCATACAATTAGTCTAAATAATCATGTTTGATCATGCTGTCATTGTGGGGGGTCCCATGTTGTATGATATAGTACATAGCTGTGTGCATTGGTAACATGTGATCCAGGGACGGTTTAAGAGAGTATAGGGCCCATGTGCAGGCTCCGACAGGAAGCACGCTAGAGGCAGTCATTGTGTGGACGTAACCATTATTCATAAGACTGCATTTGATCAATTCTTTGAGAATTAGTGACATCAAGGAGGCATGAGGCATATGGTGTCACAATGATTCTTTGTAGATGGATTTGATCTGTTCTTTTGGTGAGCTGCATGATTATAGAGCTGTATTTTAATTAAAAGGAGAATATACTTTTTTACGTCTGATCTGGAGATGGTGTCATAAAAAAGTAGTTAGTGCCTCCTTTTGGCTAGTTCATGAAATCACGCGCTAAAAAAACAATACTATAATATATAATAATATAATACATGCTTTTATGTGATCATTTGTCTTTCTTCTTAATTAACTGGCAGGCAGCTTTAGTCCTGGCATTTATTTTCCGTTCACAGATGTTGTGATGTGGAAGAACCTTATTAGCTATTTAATAGGATTCCTCTGTTGTTGCCAGACAACGCCACACCTTCTGCTAATCTGTACTGAACATTGATAAAATATTCATATCAATTACTTGCGATATTAAATCTCCTTAGCTGCCTGAGGGGACAGCATCACATTGCTCCCCATAACTTTCTGCTTCTTAGCTTAAATAATTTTCCAATTTAGCTAAATTATTTATTGGTGCTACATAATTGAAATCCTACACATTAAATATGTGCTTTATTATTTTTAAGTAATATTGAACACATTTGTTTAATGAAATAAGGTAACAGACGCACGGCAGGGAAAAAACATAACCGGAGGGTATGGAGGAATGGGGGTGGAAGGGAGTGCTCAGAGTTTTTGCTTTTTTTATTTTTATGGTTTATTACGTAAACTAATCCATGATGAGCCACATTTACATTTGGATATATGCCTCATTTTCTGCTATATTATATGCAATTCTGTGCTGCTCGTACACAACAAAATTGTATCTGTATCTAGATTTTTGAGTGTTGTAGACTTGCTCCCTCTTTTATCTGAAACAGGGATGGGGGAACTTTTTCTAACAAGGGCCATTTGGATATTTATAAAATCATTCCGGGGCCATACAAAAATTATTAACTTAAAACGGGATGCGGTCAAGATGCCGCCGGCCGGAATCCCGGCGGTCGAAATACCGATGCCGGAATCCCGACCGCCACAATCCCGACCGCCACAATCCCGACATATTCTCCCTCCGTGGGTGTCCACGACACCCATAGAGGGAGAATATAATAGTGTGCCAAGCGTAGCGAGGCACCGTGCCCGCAGCGTGGCGAGCGAAGCGAGCCCGCAAGGGGCTGCGTTCCGCTCGCCACCCCTGTCGGGATTGTGTGGTCGGGATTCCGGCGTCGGTATTTCGACCGCTGGGATTCCGGCCGGCGGCATTTAGTACTGATCCCCTTAAAACTTAGCCTGCCCCCAGTCAGTAGTTATAGCCCCAGTCAGTAGATATGCCTCCTGTAGATATGCCTCCTGTAGATATGCCCTCAGTAGTAATGCCCCCTGTAGATGTGGCCCCTGTAGTTATGCCCCCTGTTGTTATGCCCCCTGTAGTTGTGCCCCCAGTAGATGTGCCCCCCGTAGATATGCCCCCAGTAAATATGTCCCCTGTTGATATGTCCCCTGTAGTTATGCCCCCAGTAGATAGGCCCCCAGTAGATATGCCCCCTGTAGTTATGCCCCCTGTAGTTATGCCCCCTGTAGATGTGCCCCCTGTAGTTATGCCCCCTGTAGATGTGCCCCCAGTAGATATACCCCCTGTAGTTATGCCCCCTGTAGATGTGCCCCCAGTAGTTGGGCCCCCTGGTAGCGCCACTTATACACACACACACACAAAAAAAAAAAACCCCGCTCCTCGAACTATGGGAGAGATGTCATGACGTCCCTACCATAGTGCACAACCACACACCGCCTTAGCCGGAAGCCGGAGCTCAGGAGTGAGCTTCTGCCTCAGGCTCCCGCTGAGGGGTAGGAGCCGTGCGCACGCAGCTGCGGGACGGGTGAAGAGGCTGTGCAGGCCTTATATGGCCCGTGGGCCGGACGTTCCCCACCCCTGATCTAAAAGGACATAACAGGGTCGGCTTAAGCTCGGCACAGTACAGGAGTATTCATGAATGATAATTAGGTGTGGACCATCCCTAGATGCGACTCAGAGGAGACACGTCTCTTGCCAGGAATGGACTGGTACTGAAATTCAGCCTGGCAACTATCTTTGTGCACACAAAAAGGGGTATGGCCACACTTCATAGGGGCATGCAAACATCTTATGGGGGTCTGGTGTGAGTTATTGGGCGTGGCTTTACTGAACATACATGCCTCTCTACATGCCAGCCAGGCAGAGTACCTGGAGGTGGAACTGCTTGGCCGGAAAGAGCGTCCCATCAGGCCATCGGCCCCTCATTTGCCAGAAATGCAAGATGGCCAGTCCGGCCCGGTCTCTTGTAGATACAGGACGGATGGTCCTCGGATGTATGTGGTGACCCTCAGCATCACTATGCAGTTTCTTCTGACTGCCTGCTTGTGTTTTCACCTTTCCAGTACTTAATTCATAAGAGTTGTGGCTTTATTGTTTCATATTGCCAGCATTCGCAACCAATTATTTTCTACCTAACATTAATGAAGTGCATTCTATAAAATGATAACTAGAATCTGATTGGTTGCAGTGGTTGACTTCTCAACCTCTCCTTTTGAAAAGGTTTGATACATCTATTTACACCCCAAAGAGGAAGTTGCTGAAGTTGACAAGTCTACCAAAGTCTATTTTATCCTGTATTCCATGTTTAGCCAACGTTACATTGCTGTTCTCCTAAGCCCATTCACCAGTTCCCCATCAAGTGGTCATGTGGTGTTTTCCACCCGAAAATACTACCCTTACATGTTTCATGCCATGCCAGTGGTGCGGGGTAAGGGGTATTGGGCTGTTAGCGACCCTGTTATTCATCAGTTGTGCATGTAACAAGCCCCAACAGCCATGGAATTTATTTACTACCTTTTTAATGGAACAGATGGGATTTGATGCCTCTTTAAACCCTAACCTTTGTGCTAGGGATGTTGCAGATATACAGTACTGCACAGTATGGTTGGTGATAATAGGTGCTGAGAAGGTAGTGTGAGTCAGGGTCAGGCGGAGGACGTGCTGTGCTGGATCACTGGATGCAATGTGCCAAGAGTAAGGTAAAAAATGCATGATATATGTGTCTAACATAGCAGCTATGTAACCTCAGGATACGCCATTTCACAATTCCTGTGTAGTGCTGTCACCCAGGTGTTGTTATTCACAGATTAAAACATTGGCAGGTGTGCAACAATGTTGTATTATAGAAACAAGATCAAAAGCCAACATTGCCATGGCCTGGGGATGCATGGTACTGTCAGTGGTAGTGTGAGATCTGCATGCTGTGTCTGCTAGGCTCTCTCTGGCTTCCATATGTATCTATACAGAGTGGCTGGCTAGTGTTGTCTGGCTAGTGCAGCATAACCAGCCCACTGGCTATTCTCTCCATAATTACCTGAAATTAGTGATGTGCACCGGACATTTTTCGGGTTTTGTGTTTTGGTTTTGGATTCGGTTCCGCGGCCGTGTTTTGGATTCGAACGCGTTTTGGCAAAACCTCCCTGAAAATTTTTTGTCGGATTCGGGTGTGTTTTGGATTCGGGTGTTTTTTTACAAAAAACCCTAAAAAACAGCTTAAATCATAGAATTTGGGGGTCATTTTGATCCCATAGTATTATTAACCTCAATAACCATAATTTACACTCATTTTCAGTCTATTCTGTACACCTCACACCTCACAATATTATTTTTAGTCCTAAAATTTGCACCGAGGTCGCTGGATGACTAAGCTAAGCGACACAAGTGGCCGACACAAACACCTGGCCCATCTAGGAGTGGCACTGCAGTGTCAGGCAGGATGGCACTTCAAAAAAATATAGTCCCCAAACAGCACATGATGCAAAGAAAAAAAGAGGTGCACCAAGGTCGCTGGATGGCTAAGCTAAGCGACACAAGTGGCCGACACAAACACCTGGCCCATCTAGGAGTGGCACTGCAGTGTCAGGCAGGATGGCACTTCAAAAAAATAGTCCCCAAACAGCACAGGATGCAAAGAAAAAAAGAGGCGCAATGAGGTAAGGGGACACAGTACCTCAATCAAGTCTCTAGTTGCCTATGAATTAACGGTGGATACCGGAAACACGTTTCTCACAACCCAGGCTGCCAAGGCCTGAGTTATCCGCTTTGCAGCAGGATGACTGCTGTGATATTTCATCTTCCTCGCAAAGGACTGTTGGACAGTCAATTGCTTACTGGAAGTAGTACAAGTGGTCTTCCGACTTCCCCTCTGGGATGACGATCGACTCCCAGCAGCAACAACAGCAGCAGCGCCAGCAGCAGTAGGCGTTACACTCAAGGATGCATCGGAGGAATCCCAGGCAGGAGAGGACTCGTCAGACTTGACAGTGACATGGCCTGCAGGACTATTGGCTTTCCTGTGTAAGGAGGAAATTGACACTGAGGGAGTTGGTGGTGTGGTTTGCAGGAGCTTGGTTACAAGAGGAAGGGATCTGTGATTTAGAAGAACGCACAGTTCTTTGCTGTGCTTTTGCCATCTTAACTCTTTTAAGTTTTCTAGCAGGAGGATGAGTGCTTCCATCCTCAGGTGAAGCTGAACCACTAGCCTTGAACATAGGCCAGGGCCTCAGCCGTTCCTTGCCACTCCGTGTCGTAAATGGCACATTGGCAAGTTTACGCTTCTCCTCAGACGATTTTGATTTAGATTTTTGGGTCATTTTACTGAGCTTTTTTGGGGGGATTTTACATGCTCTCTACTATGACATTGGGCATCGGCCTTGGCAGACGACGTTGATGGCATTTCATCGTCTCGGCCATGACTAGTGGCAGCAGCTTCAGCACGAGGTGGAAGTGGATCTTGATCTTTCCCTATTTTACCCTCCACATTTTTTTTCTCCATTTTTTAATGTGTGGAATTATATGCCAGTATCAATAGCAATGGCCTACTACTATATATACTGCGCACAACTGAAATGCACCACAGGTATGGATGGATAGTATACTTGACGACACAGAGGTAGGTAGAGCAGTGGCCTTCTGTACCGTACTGCTATATATTATATACTGGTGGTCAGCAAACAGTGCAAAACTGAAATGCACCACAGGTATGGATGGATAGTATACTTGACGACACAGAGGTAGGTAGAGCAGTGGCCTACTGTACCGTACTGCTATATATTATATACTGGTGGTCAGCAAAATTATGCACTGTACTCCTACTATATACTACAATGCAGCACAGATATGGAGCGTTTTTCAGGCAGAGAACGTATAATACTGGTGGTCACTGGTCAGCAAAACTCTGCACTGTACTCCTCCTATATAATACTGGTGGTCCCCAGTCCCCACAATAAAGCAGTGTGAGCACAGATATATGCAGCACACTGAGCACAGATATGGAGCGTTTTTCAGGCAGAGAACGTATAATACTGGTGGTCACTGGTCAGCAAAACTCTGCACTGTACTCCTCCTATATAATACTGGTGGTCCCCAGTCCCCACAATAAAGCAGTGTGAGCACAGATATATGCAGCACACTGAGCACAGATATGGGGGGTCATTCCGAGTTGTTCGCTCGTTATTTTTTTCTCGCAATGGAGCGATTAGTCGCTAATGCGCATGCGCAATGTCCGCAGTGCGACTGCGCCAAGTAAATTTGCTATGCAGTTAGGTATTTTACTCACGGCATTACGAGGTTTTTTCTTCATTCTGGTGATCGTAATGTGATTGACAGGAAGTGGGTGTTTCTGGGCGGAAACTGGCCGTTTTATGGGTGTGTGTGAAAAAACGCTACAGTTTCTGGGAAAAACGCGGGAGTGGCTGGAGAAACGGAGGAGTGTCTGGGCGAACGCTGGGTGTGTTTGTGACGTCAAACCAGGAACGAAACTGGCTGAACTGATCGCAGATGCCGAGTAAGTCTGGAGCTACTCAGAAACTGCTAAGAAGTGTCTATTCGCAATTCTGATAATCTTTCGTTCGCAATTTTGATAAGCTAAGATTCACTCTCAGTAGGCGGCGGCTTAGCGTGTGCAAAGCTGCTAAAAGCAGCTTGCGAGCGAACAACTCGGAATGACCCCCCTGGAGCATTTTTCAGGCAGAGAACGTATAATACTGGTGGTCACTGGTCAGCAAAACTCTGCACTGTACTCCTCCTATATAATACTGGTGGTCCCCAGTCCCCACAATAAAGCAGTGTGAGCACAGATATATGCAGCACACTGAGCACAGATATGGAGCGTTTTTCAGGCAGAGGACGTATAATACTGGTGGTCACTGGTCAGCAAAACTCTGCACTGTACTCCTCCTATATAATACTGCTGGTCCCCAGTCCCCACAATAAAGCAGTGCGAGCACAGATATATGCAGCACACTGAGCACAGATATGGAGCGTTTTTCAGGCAGAGGACGTATAATACTGGTGGTCACTGGTCAGCAAAACTCTGCACTGTACTCCTCCTATATAATACTGCTGGTCCCCAGTCCCCACAATAAAGCAGTGAGCACAGATATTTGCAGCCACCTGAATAAAACTGAGAGGACGCCAGCCACGTCCTCTCACTATCATTTCCAATGCACAAGTGAAAAATGGCGGCGACGCGTGGCTCCTTATATAGAATACGAATCTCGCGAGAATCCGACCGCGGGATGATGACGTTCGGACGCGCTCGGGTTAACCGAGCAAGGCGGGAAGGTTCGAATCTGCCTTGGACCTGTGTAAAAAGGGTGAAGTTCGGATTCCGAGGATCCGAACCCGCTCATCACTACCTGAAATGGAAAGTCAGATGTAAATGTGTATTCCTTTATTGATAAGATATTATATTGTTATTCATTTTTTCTATCTTTGTGGCTGAAAAATACAAATGTTAATGGTTTACTGTAAAGCTGCATCATTGTTGCCACAAAGAAAAATACTAGAGACTCCCCAATAAAGTTATTGTGATGCACAGGAAATAGTAGTGATGTGAGTGTTAGGATTTGTATACTTTTACACTTGACAAGTATTGCAGACCGCCATTTGACAGGGGGCTAGGTATTGTGCCCAGCATTGCAGGGCTTCTGTTTATCACTCCTTTCTCAATGTTCCTGCCCTGACTTAACCCACTTCTCACTCTCCCTTTCCCCCTTGTCTCTCTGTCTGCCTCCCCCGATCTCTGTCTCTCCCTGTTTCTCCCATCTCTCTGTCTTTTCTGATATTTTTGTTCCTTCTTTTCCCTGGGATGTGTGGCCTTATAGCCCCGTACCACAGGCTTAAATCCACTCGCTCAGGTCATTCACCACTGCCCTTCCGTGGCCTTACTCACCGTAGTGGTGGCCTTCTTGTACCTGCTTGCACCCTGCACTGCTTTTGTTGGTTTGATTTGGGATTCCAGTTTCCTATATGTGTGCATAGCAAAGGGAGCATAAGGAGGAGACGACACCTGGAGAGTGAGTAGGCTCCCCCTGATGTTTTACCCCATTGAATGAGTATAATGGATACCATGAGCACAATATTGTGTAGCCTTTTTGTTAAAATAGAGTTGTGACCAAAGCCTTTTTGTGTGTAGCTCTCCTCTGCGTCAGAAAAGTCCTTGGGTATATACTGTAACAGGCGGAGGGGGGGGGGGGATCCGGTTAGGATCCCAGCGGTTGGAATCCCGGCAGTCGAAAAACCGACAGATACTTGCCTTTAAACGTTTGTGCAGGTTCTCAACCCACTTAAAAAGCATAGCAAATTCATTCTTAAATTCAGATCGAATTTATGTTTTAAGTCAGGTAGGACAGGTTAGGATGTAAAGACTGTGGTACATGGTCAGTAGAACATATAGTGCTTTATGTGGAACTATAATTTGTTGAGTACAGCTTCAAGTAATTATAATAGTGTTAATGTTTTGGTAACAGAGGATCAAAGTATTTTTATTCACAATGTTTATAGAAACCTGTTTTTTTGTAGTTTATACGATAGAGTAGTAATGCTGTGTTTGGAGAGCCTTTCGTCAGCCATACATTGCAATTGTAGCAACAATAGCTTCAAGCTATGAATACAAACAACAGAGGATAGGCATCAGGATCACAGCCAAAAGATAACAGTCAAATAACCAATGCGATAACTTGATAACTTTAAGTTTGTATAAGATGTAACATTCATTGAAATTATATTTTAATAGCAGTTGCTGTTTAACTGTTGGACCCCCCATCCCCCCCCCCCCCCCTCCCCCTTTTTAACCATTGGTAATACTGGCTCTAGACTGGCTATCTGTAATCATTCTTCATAGCTGTATTCAGGTGTTTGATCAGTGATTAGTTTTAAATGTGTATAAACTTCAGAATTAGTGGAACCTAACACAACCTTTAATGTGCAGGTGACCACTCACAGAGAACGAAAGAATAACAGTATTGCATTCCGGCCTAAATCGCATTCCTGAAAAATACCATAAAAGGCATCTGTATATTTCTGATCGTATTCCCAATTTAAACAAAAACAAAAAAAGATTATTTGCAATATTTTTACTCTTTGTAATTTTTTTTTCCAGTTGTCTGCTGGGAAAATAGTTTTTTCAATTTCTATACTTTTTTGCACTATTTAGGAGGAAATTCAATTGTTGCGTTGATCGCATTTACGGCTGCAGGATATCACGCAGAAGTTTGCTACCCCATATGGTAGCGAGCACTTCTGTGTAAATTGAGGCACGAATCGGCAAGGTGTTTAAACGCAATGGCAATTCGCGCCCTTCCCTAGCAGTTAAATTCCCCCCAAGTGTTAACTGTAATTGCAAAATATCAAAGATCTCAGAACTTTGCTTTTAGACTTTTTTAATAATAAGGTGAGACTGTAAAAGTTTAAACTACTTGAACATCAGCACTTTGCTGCATGAGCTGCAACTTTAACCACTTTCGAATTCAGGGACATTGCGATTTTGATGGGCAGTACAAGAGAATTATCCAGTTTATCTATACACCTTTGTATCACATTTGTCTATGCTGCACTTAGGCCCAGGTCACTTCAGGCTTCGCTGATGCATGTTACTGCAGTTAGGAGACAACTAGGCATTCAGGTCAACAGAGGTCATCCAACATGCTCGATAATTATCAAATCCGTTTAGAAACTTTTAATCCTACATCTTGCACCCTCAGGTATATGGGTAACTCTCAGATTAGGGTCAGCTCTCCCAGACACCAAGACACTAAGGGAACGACGGTCCATACAAGCTGCAGCCTTCCAGGACATATGGAAGAACACAGGCGTTCCATCATACACCACTCATAGTCTGGGGGTCAACTTGGCGGCGGAACACATGGAAAAGATCTGTCTTGCGAGTGTTGTAGGAGTGTCATGGTTGTGTCTCAAGAGTTCTGTGCTAGTTTGAAGTGTGTGCGCAGAGAAAAGTATGTTTCTGACAAATCTTTTGCAGCTAGCATGAGACTGGTGGAAGACCGAATACTAATGAACATGATTGTGGCTGTGAATGGAAAAACATTGGGCAGTGCAGCTACACACATGAAGCAGCATGGATACTGGATAATGCATAAGGTACTAAATATGGCTGCCGCGGGTTGTGTCTGAATCGGAATAAGGGATGCGCAGGGAGAGTCAGTCATGGAGACCTGTCATTGAGAATCGGGACAGCAGGTGATATTAGCCACGAGACTTCATCCAAGCCCCAAATGAGCTTCGTTTGATAGGATTTGTATACAACAAGCCGAGTAGGCTCAGAGGGAAGACAGCAGTGGGCCAGAAAAATGCATCAGCTGGAAACTCTGAACAGCCAGGAGAGGAGAGATGATGGATCACAGTGGTAGAACAGACCAGGAACCACCAGCATAGAAAGACTTCATAGTGACTGCAGACAACAGCAACTAGATGTGACAGGCATCTGGGTCTGGAAAGAGGCCCCACAGAAGCAACAGAGGTGGAACGCACACACAACAAGCTAGGCCTAGATGGGAATCCTGCTGCACAGCGTCTCATTCACCAGCAGCTCCAGCAGAAACCGTCACTGAAAGGTGAACCATGACTCAACCACCAAGGCAGGATTTAAAACAGGTAATATAGCTGCAGAGCACACAGGAGTGCTTGCTATTATCACAAAATGAACACGAGCCGATTAGGTCGGGATCCGGTCTGAAGATCGACAGTGTCTAGGTCGACAATGTTTAGGTCGACCACTATAGGTCCACAGTCACTAGGTCGACATGGATGGAAGGTCGACAGGGGTTCTAGGTCGACATGTGCTAGGTCGACAGGTCTAAAGGTAGACATGAGTTTTTCACAATTTTTTTTTTTTTGGATTTTTTCATACTTAACGATCCACGTGGACTACGATTGGAACGGTAAAGTGTGCCGAGCGAAGCGGTAGCGGAGCTAAGGCACCATGCCCGAAGCATGGCGAGCGAAGCAAGCCATGCGAGGGGATGCAGTGCACTAATTTGGGATCCCGGTCACTCTACGAAGAAAACGACACCAAAAATAAATAAATCCTCATGTCGACCTTTAGACCTGTCGACCTAGCACATGTCGACCTAGAAACCCTGTCGACCTTCCATCCATGTCAACCTAGTGACTGTCGACCTATAGTGGTCGACCTAAACATTGTCGACCTAGACACTGTCGATTTGATGAACCACACCCGATTAGGTCACGACCCACTGTTCTTTGTGAACAGTTATATACAGAGAGCAGCATTGTTGTATCCAAAGTACAAAAAAATAAACATCTGTACCTAGATTAAATAAATGAATTGGCGAGAAGCATGTAGGGAGCAAGAAGTAGAAAGTAGCATATTTAGTAGGAACGTTCAGTGAAGTAGGTAGTCTCCCCTGTCATACAGTCCTCCCTGTCAAACTCCTGAGATTTTATATAAAATCAATTAGAATAATACCATAACATAAATATCTTCTTTGTTTATTGTAATCCTTTTTATAACTAAAGGCCCATACACACTTGCCGAGAAGATGAGCAACGTAGCTCATTTTCCCGGTAAGCGTGTATGCCGCCAGTGATGATCGATGCGTGGCCCCGTGGGTCAGCAACAATTGTCGCTATCGGCAGTACATGCATGCTCTATCTGGACTATCATCCAGGAGCTGCATGCACGGCCGTCCGCCGCCTGACATCACTGAACGGTCATATCGCTCAGTG
Organism: Pseudophryne corroboree; assembly: GCF_028390025.1. Lineage (NCBI taxonomy): Eukaryota > Metazoa > Chordata > Amphibia > Anura > Myobatrachidae > Pseudophryne > Pseudophryne corroboree. The sequence goes on from NC_086447.1 coordinate 151,133,077, forward strand.
TGTACGGGCGGCCACCGACCGCCCGGCCCGGGAGGGGAAACACTAGACAACGTCGCTCATAGAGTGACGTTGTCTAGTGTGTATGGACCTTAACACTCAACAGTTTTGTGGAGATTCCTGGAGCTGCAGGGAGACGAGAGATGAGGCAGCACGAGCTCTGCCTCGGGTTCTACAGTCAGACATTGCTTTGCAGAGCTGGGGACCGGGCACAACATGGGCAGTAAAGCTGGTCAGAAAGGGAGCTAATAGAGGCATGCCTCTGAGTGTGGGGGTGTGCCTTGATGGATACTTGGATGTGTCATGTGACCAGGAAGTGCACTCGAGTCAGAGCTCAGTCAGCAGCCGCAAGAGAAGACACAAGGATGCAAGTAGGAGACTTAATGGACACTGTAGCTTAGTGTAGTCAGGGGAGAGTTACAGTGAGTAGGGGGTGAGACAGGCTCCCAGCATTCAGACTCAATCCCCATGTGTGCCTCCCCAGCCATTCACCTCACCGCACATCACTGTTATTCAGTAACATTTAATGAAGGGCATGTGTACAAGTGACACAAGTCTATCAATTCTAGTCATCTGTATAACCCTATAAGACTTTAGTACATTAACAAGAATCAACTGTTAAAATAAAAACATATGACTAGAACAGAAGCAGTCCCTTTCAAGTAAGGTGCAGAACTATTTACAGTTGAAGTAAATCTAAAATGAAACCAGACATATGGAAGACGGCATTCTGTAACAGATGGAGGCATTATGCGCAATCTTTGTAATAAGCCTGTTGTCCACGAGTTTGAGGAACATTTTTTTATGAAAATGTGCATATTTCAAGACCAAACTGATTTTTGTTCTCCAGATCTTTGTGATTACTGAAAACCTCAGATTCATAATTTTATAAATAGTCTTCACAAGATTATTACAGGGCCGGGGGGGGGGGGGGAGATATACCAAACTTTGGAGAGAAGATTGATCAGCTCCTGTCATTTTTCAAACACATCCTGTATAATGGCAGTTAGGCAGTGATTGCTTGGGCTTTATGCCTTTCCACTTCAAACCTCTCTCCAAGGTTTGATAAATCTCCCCCAGAGAAATGCAGTCGCTGCTCAGTTATCTAAAAGCATGATATAGTATACCAACCGAGCAGTGGCCATTGCTTATAGTGATAAGAAAAGCATGAGGGTTATCTAGTTCTTTGTCTGACATTCTATAGTGCTTACACTAATCCTTAGCACATATTGAAGAACACGCACAGCTAATGCACTGTAAAAGGCCAATCGGGCCCTGATCTGAAAGTGGTGTGACCATGATGTGTTGTACCCGTCCCCAATCTCGGCTTACCTGGTTATACTGTATATAATTGACAGTTGAGAGTTTCTATGCTACAGTTGTGTCTAAATATTTATTTATTTTTCACAACCCATTTAGGGATGTTTTACAGTTGCTATAGTAACGGATTCATATACAATTCATTCCCTGGCTGCAGATATGTACTTTTATTTTGCTGGACTTTCTACATCAGTAGGTTTATACATAATGTGGATGATTGTATCTGAATACTGCTTTTAAAGAAATGTAATTCGCAGGCCAGTAATCCAAAGACAAAAATGTATTATTAAATTGTCAGTTAATATTGCACGGCCATCAATTATTTTGTCTTATCCAGCAGTAATAACCCCCTATTCAGGCATTTTTGGCTGCAGAAGTAGTTATTATGTTTCAGGAAATTACTGATTATTCCTGCGGTCCCTTTAACATTTCCCAGTATTTATTAATTTATTATTATTATTATTATCCTTTATTTTTTATGGCGCCACAAGGGTTCCGCAGCGCCTATTTACAGAGTACATAAACAAATAAAACAGGAAAACAGCAACTGACAGTTGAAGACAATATAGGACAAGTACAAGGTAAATAAACATAGCTACATCAGCAGATGACACTGAAATAAGTATCATGTGGAAGAAGACCGCATAATTTGGTGCAGTTGAAGATTATTAAAGTAAGAAAGGATAAGCACATGAGGGAAGAGGGCCCTGCTCGTGAGAGCTTACATTCTAAAGGGGAGGGTAGATAGACAGGGGTGACACAGATGGAGTACACAGAGAGCGTGGAACAGAGGGATAGGATGAGATTTGGCTGGGTTTGATGAAGAAGTGGGTCTTGAGAGCCCATTTGAAGTTTTATAGAGAGGTGGAGAGGTAGGGAATTCCAGAGAAAGGAGCAACACGTGAAAAATCTTGGAGATAGGAGTGGGAGGAAGTAATCAGAAGACAGGAGAGCCGGCGTGCATTAGCAGAGCGAAGAGGACGGTTGGGGTGTATAGGGAGATAAGGTCAGAGATGTAAATGGGAGAGGATTGGGTGAGGGCTTTGTAAGTGAGTGTGAGAAGCTTGAAATGGATTCTGAAAGGGAAGGGGAGCCAGTGAAGGTCTTGTAAGAGACGGGAGGTAAACTTAGTGCGTTTGGTGAGGAAGATGAGCCGGGCAGCAGCATTAAGGATAGATTGGAGTGGAGAGAGGTATTTGTCATGCCAGTTAGAAGGAGATTGCAGTAGTCCAGTCTGGAAATAATGAGTGAGTGTATAATGGTCTTGGTGGCATCCTGGGTCAGAAAGGGTCTGATTCTAGAAATATTTTTAGATGAAAACGGCAGGTTTGTGAGAGGTGCTAAATGTGTGGTTTGAAGGAGAGGGAGGAGTCATGGATTACTCCCAGACAGCGCACTTGGGGGCTAGAGGACATAATCGTGCCATCAATAGATAATGAAATTGTGGGAGGTGAGGTTATGCGGGAGGGACGGAAGATTATCAGCTCAGTCTTAAGGCCCGTACACACTGGTCGATATATCGGGCGTTCTCTTGAACGGCCGATATATCGCGGGAGCGTCGGCCAGTGTGTACGGCTGATACGTCTGTGAACTCCGTTGTTCACAGACATATCGCGTCGGCCGCGCAGCACAGCCGACGGCCAATATATCTACCGATATATTGGCGCGTCGCTGTGTGTGTACGGGGCGGTCGGCCGACCGACTGTACACATGCTGCGGCGGCCGGCGGTGATTGACAGCTGAACTGGGCGGGCGTGTGTACACGCCCGCCCAGTTCATGACGTCAGTCCCCGACGGATCGGGAAGTGTGTATGCTGAACACACTGCCCGATCCATCCATAGATATATCTGCAGATCAATTGATCTGCAGATATATCTACTAGTGTGTACCCACCTTTAGACATGTTAAGTTTAAGAAAGCGCTGGGACATCCAGGAAGAGATAGCTGAGAGACAGTTGGAGATGAGAGTGAGGAGAGCGGGGAAGAGGTCCAGGGAGGAAAGGTAGACACTAGTAATTATACTACAACACCTGCTGGTACTATTTGCTCTCTGGAACAGCAGAATTCCCACTCACCACCCAGGAACACCCAATACATTTTCAAAACAATTCAGAGACTGTGTGTCTCCATAGCAACTCCAACTGTGTGTGCGCTATCTGGATGCATACGCAGTGGGACTTATGCTGGATACACACTAGACGATGTGTACCCAGCATGACATCGGCAGTGATGGGAAGTGGTGGGTCAGAGGACCGGGGGCATGCTGCAGTCGGTCACATGCCCTTGCCGGCGATGTCGCCTGTCGGATCTACATGTAGGTCCAACTAAAGATGTCGTTGACGACACACGGGAGCTCGCATCGTCAGCGACATAGGGCCTAATTCAGACCTGATCGTAGCAGCAAATTTGTTAGCAGATGGACAAAACCACGTGCACTGCAGGGGGAGCAGATATAACATGTGCACAGAGAGTTAGATTTGGGTGGGTTATATTGTTTCTGTGCAGGGTAAATACTGTCTGCTTTATATTTACACTGCAATTTAGATTTCAGTTTGAACACACCCCACCCAAATCTAACTCTCTCTGCACATGCTATATCTGCCCCCCCATCCCCCCCTGCAGTGCCCATCTGCTAATAAATTTGCTGCTGTGATCAGGTCTGAATTAGGCCCATAGTGTGTACACATTGGACGATTTTAGTGATGTGTAATTTTCGATCTGTTGAAATCGGCCACATCGGTAAAAAAAATTGTCTAGTGTGTACCCAGTATTAGATGCATAAGCAAACAAAAAACAAAACACTCGACAGTGTCTGAATCAAACTCTCTGCCTTTTTTTCAGCCTCACTGACTATGTTACACTTTTATTTAATTCAACTTCACATTTTATTGATATTATGAAACCATGACACGCCTAAAGTATGAAAACAACAATAAATCAATGTAGACACCTGCCATCGTGTAGATATTATTGTTTTTGCTAAGAGATGTCCACTGTGCCTTCTGCAGTGGTCAGTATTGGTGAAATAACAGTTTTCATTTCTCTTGTCTCTGAAATTCCATTTACTAAAGGAAAACATAGGTTGGGGTTGAGCACCCATTAGGCCATATTGGGCCTGATTCAGGTCCTATTGGATCTGCGGCACATGCTGCAAAGTACGGATGTTCGGTACTTTGCGCATGCGCTGGACTCTTACCGTACATGTGCAGTACAGGTCTGCAACGTTGGTTCGCACTGCGGCTGTAGACTGTCAATGATATGACAGTCTGCTGCAGTTTGGAGCCAGGGACAGCTGCAATTTCCTAAAAAAACAGAGGTGTTTCGCCTCCATTTTGGGACAGTGATGAGGCCAGGATCTCCATTGGAAGACAAGATTTCTTGTTCTCTTCGTTGGATCTGCAACAGCCAGCATGAGCGACTTCATGGTTCTTGCAGCCAGCCTAGGATGCAGCACGAATCACTAATGCAGGCAAGAGGCATCTCCTTATATAAGAAGCCTGCAGTGATAGCACCTCTATCCACAGTTGAATCAGTCCTGGGGTCTGAGATGCAGGGTAATCCCACCAAATCCATGAGGTATACGAAACAAGGGTCGGACTAGCCCACAGGGGTACAGGGGAAACCCCTGGTGGTCCCCACTGCCTGAAGGCCCACGTCCTCATCTAGGGTTGAGGTTCCAGACTAGTTATACATCATACATGTTACATTATATTGCACAGGACATGGTGTTTTTTCTACAGAGCATTAATCTGGTAAATTATCATGCATGGAATATTTTTTATAAAGGGCCCCATGCACTCTCTAATTGTTAGCCAAGCCTCTGAGTTGGCTAACCACCCCCCTCTGGAGGCAGGCAGCTCCCCTAAGCATGGGCCCTACAGCTGCATTCCCCCCGCTGGGCACTTCATGCCCCAATCCGACACTGTACAAAACATACTTGCCTGCTCTTTCGTAATGTCCTGGAAACCCATACATTTCAGTGAGTTCCCCTAGCCTCCTAGGTATCCGTTCAGATGGTCGACAATGTTAAGGTCGACACTCATTAGGTCGACCACTATTGGTTGACATGGACATGGTCGACATGGACAAATGGTCGACTCATGAAAATGGCCGACACATGAGAAGGTCAACATGAGTTTTTCATATATTTTTTTCTTTTTTGGAACTTTTTCATACTTTACAATCGACGTGGACTATGATTGGGAACGGTAACCTTGCCCAAAGCATGGCGAGCGAAGCGAGCCATGCGAGGGGACACGGTGCAGTAATTGGGGTTCCCCGTCACTTTACACAGAAAACGACACATTTTTTTAAATCCCATGTCGACATTTTCATGTGTCGACCATTTGTCCATGTCGATCGTGTCAATGTCGACCCAATGAATGTCGACCTTTCATACCAGAACCAGCCTCCTAGGTACCTCCCATTTCCCTAATAAAGTGGCCAGGGTGAAGGCATTATCACATGTACCTATAGCCCCATCACTTACAAAGGTACACACACACACACACACACACACACACACACACACACACCTCTTTTAAGGGGTGTTATGTAATTCTGCACACACATGAAATGCACATGGTTTAAATTTACCATGCACTGCAGTCATGAAAAGTGACTGGACTGTAAGGCAGCCATGCAACATACTGTATGTATTATGTATGTACTCAGATTTACATTGCCGTTAACTCTATCCACTCTCCTTCCTCCGGCACTTACCGAGGCAAAATATATTGCAAGTTTGGTTAAACAGGGAAATAAACCTAAATTATTAAAATAAACCATCTACTATTCAAAGAATAGTAAAATATGCTAAAGTATTGAAATGTTTACCTCAGATTTGTGAATGCGAAAATTGTCTCTGTTATGTACAACAAACGCACACAGTAACCACGGGTTTCCTTTGAAATGTGATCTGGACTTATGAATTGTAAGAACACTTTATTCCAACGCACGTTACAACTGTTCATTTTCTTCATCTCAACAGATAACAAAGAAGAAATGAAAAAGAACTTAAGAAAATAAAAGTGCCTTGGAAACCAACAGGGACAAGTTTAAAATGTTTCTAGCATATTCCATTGTGAACAAATACATTTATTTTTGCATATTGACAGAATACTGTACTTCCATTTTTAACATACATTTTCTATGTTGTCCACTCTGTAGGCAGATGGATGTTGTGTATAATTACTGTAAGTAACCGCCACTAGTACCAATAATAGACAGCACTTCAGTCGCACCTATCATGCTCACAGCGGAGACAGCCATTTTGTTCACTGAACCAATGCTTGTCAAAATGTCACCTAGCCAGTCACAAGGTCACTTTGGCATAATTTACATAGCAGGTTTACCTCACAAAATGGCTGTGTCCACTGTTTGTAGACAACCGGACAACTTTTAGCTCCAGTGTTATGCTGCCATAAAGACTTGCTGTGACCTTCATTGGAATAACTAATGTTAATATTGCAAAAGTTTTGTTTGTATTCGTGTGTATCCAAAGACTGTAACAGTTCTGCTTTGCAACACTGGTACAACGATGTATGTAATGCTTATGCAACGGACAGCAATGTTTGGTTCATATATAAATATTTTTTTAATCCAACATGTAATATTTATGATCACTAACATTTAGGTCTTATTTAATAATTGCATGGCAAACGCCTTCTTCATTGTCTGCGCAGGACAGTGGATTTTTATGCAGAGACCATTATATAAAAATAAGTGCTCACTTTATGTAAATTACTGTGGAGACGTTTGTGAGTAAATAAATGGGGGACGCAGGTTTGTACATACCCAGGCTGATGCCATTAGTTTTATGTACATTACATGTATAAAACATTCCAAGTGACATGTGCAATATGTAAATAGATGTAAATATTACAAACCTAATAAAGTGTTTGGTATATATACAGCAAGTTGTGTGTGGTATTTTCTGTGATGAAGGCGTACAACTGGTGGACCGACAACAAGACAGAAAAAAATCTGCACTCTCAAAATGCCATACAAAGATATCTAAACAAAACCCCGATTGTAATATCTGGAAAAATCCTATGATCTCATGTCGGGGGTGCTACCTAAGACAACCATGAGTAACACCTAATACACAAAAAGAAAATGGGGTTGTACTGCTAGGTGCACAAAACTGAAATAAAATTTAACTTTTATTGATACATTGTATTAAAAGACCGATATTTCGGACAGTGTGCGAAAAATAGGGTTAAAATTGAATAAAAAATCCAACAATGTGCTCTAAGATATAAAGGTGATAAGAATTAAAAATGTGTCTGCTCCTTTGATTGCACTGACTCTCTGGTGGGATATTTTTAAATATGTATTTAGTATACTTAACATATATTATATGCCCCTGATAGAGAAAAAAATCAATCAATTGTATTTGAGGATACCAATCCTTTAATAACCCACTGTAAATTGAGTGGACTATGTTATGTCGGGCAAAAATATCCTCCGTGAATTCTGCTACTGCCACTTGTCAGTTGTCTGCAGATGTTAGATGTTTTGAAGACTCAGATTGTGACATGATATACAAACTGCTCACCACTTTCAAATGTATTTGATGGGGCAATGTACTCAATTAAAGGAAATTTGCCCTATTCCCCAATTACCATGGTGGTAATATACTGAATGCTGTCTGTAAGGTGGGCTGCTGCTGGTACACAGACCGCTGATCTTGCGTCTATTAAAAGATGTGTGTGTAGGGAGCTATCCGCAAAGTGCCCCATGAACATACAAATCTTGTGTATGAATTCATATAAGTTATACCCTGGTCATTCCACGGTGACCAATCGTCTCAATTACTATTCGAACCTGTAAGGGCAACGATGGCAATGACACTGGAAGGATACTGGGCAAACAACAGTGTCTGTAAGTGTAAATTACACATCTGTCCCATGAGTTTCAAGTGTTTGATTTTCCTGTATTCCCAATGTGATTAATCTGAACATGGGACACGTCTAATGAATGTTACAAAAATAAACTGCTATAAACACACAGACCGCTGAGCCCGTGTCAAATCAAGGCTGTGTATATAATGCCGTTGTAACAAATCATGAACTACCTGCTACATACACACATACCGCTGGGCCTACATCAATTAACAGCTGTGTGTGCAAAAAATCATGTATGCTGATGTGATGAATCACTGTAAGTGTGTAATACCGCTACAGAGATCTATGAATTAATCAGCAGTGGTCTGATTGACAGAATATTTTCACAAGATGGCTGTAGAATGCCCGGTGCCCTGTGGATATGTATCTCCTTTGTACTGATTCACATATATGTTGCCCTATTAATTGTGTGGTACTGGGTTGTCTTAAATAATGTTGGGATTAACAATGATGGTAATCAGTGTGAATAATCTACACATAGGGCACGTCTAATAAGTATTGTTGGGCAAACTGTATTGCTTCACACACACAGACCGCTGAGCCCGCATCAGTTATAAGCTGTATGTGCAAGAGGCCATGTATACGGATGTAACAAGTCACTATGAGTATGTATTACCGCTACAGAGATCTATGAATTAATCAGCAGTGATCAAATTAACAGGATATTTTCTTATTTCTGGTGCTGTAAGCTGCACCTATGTCACGCTCCTACCGATATATAGGAGTCTATTCCTGACGTGAATGACAGCGTTGTAGCAGTGTTAATACTGATCAGCACTGATCCAATTGGCTGCTGTTACTGACCACACTATGCAAAGCTTGTCAATTATCATGTAATTACAATGTATATAACAGACAAGGGATTAGACAGATTAATGTTAAGGGTATCTCGACTGCATAAGCTTTTGATCAGCATTTGTCCGACCACGGATGTTCCCGTATTCGCTGTGCAGTACTCCGATAACCCTAATTATAGTGCAGAGAAAAAGAGGAAAAAAAGGGGAATGGTGTTCTTGTGGGTATCCCGACTGCATCAGCTTGTGATCGGCATTTGTCCGACCCACGGATGTTCCCGTGTTCGCTGTGCAGTACTGTGATAACCCAATATATGGTACAAGAGGTCACGGAGCCCCGACAAACAAAAGATATATAAATAACAGTCAGTGCAAGAGCATCGGAGCAGACCGCAATGCCGATGCGCGCATTTCGCAACTAGCTTTTTCAGGGCTTAACCCGAATGTCTCTACTGGCAGGAAATTTATCCTATCATTGAGCCAATCACCTATTATCCTGCGGTCATGTGACCGTCTCAGCTAAATTGATTTAGTACTTAGAAGTTGCCCTGTCCCGGATAAAGTTTTGCTATGAGTCTGTGATGCTGATTGATCATAATAACACACAGCTGCTTCTATGGCAACCTGTTTGACCCTCTCCTATTCGTGATACCAGAGGGTAGTTATAGTTAACACCTTATTTCGGTGATTTTATTATACGTGGGATGCCCCTCACGATCATTTCTCAATAATGTCAGATGTGTATACTTGTATCATATTGATCAGTAGTTAGGTTATATCTCATACCCTTGATTCGTCTCCCGTATTTTGATTTATTACCCTGCGCAACTCCTCGTTATGGTTGCACAGATGAGGCCAGGTTCATTACACTCCTATATACTAAATATTCTGTTTAATTGCCCGCTCTCCTTACTATGTGTAGGTGTAATTAATTACTGCCTAAGTTGATAAATTGACTATCTGTCCCGTTCAAAACTTCATGAATAAATAAAAAGTTATACACATGTATTATTGTTCTGATGTTACTAATTGGACATCTGATCCATGTTCACTGTATTATAATGGTGTTGATGTGTTGAAGTGCAACGTGAGGAAGTAGAATTGATAGGTGTTCAGTAATAATTGTGATGGTGTTCAGGTATTAAGGTGCAGCGTGAGAAAGAAAAATTGATAAGTGATCAGTATTAATTACTGGTTGAAATCCGCTGCTGAGTGCTAATAATGTGACTAAAAAAAGGGTGCCAATCAAAAACAACAAAACACAATTAATGGTGCATAGTGCATAAAAACTAACAAAAGTGATAGGTTGATATGACATAAGTAAATAAATAGTGAAAATGTTGATCATAACAAAATAAGAGTGTATGTGAAGAAATATTGATTTAAAATACAAGTAGATAGTATAAATCCTGCCTTCTATACCTCTTAATGGCAGGATGGAGTGTCAAAATACACCCCATTTTGTATTGGTGTTGTTTAGAAAACAGTAGAGAAAAACAGTGACCCCATGCATTAATAACCTTTATTGTGTTAATTTTTACTGGAATTGATGCCTCAAAATGACATGACTAATTGTACTGCATATATGCAGTGCTCATTAGAAATCTTTCAACCATATATGTGTTTGCAGTTAAACCTGCTTACGATACTATCAGTATATTTGTAAAATACTGATTTACAAAATTGTAATAATGCTTTCTTATTTTGAAGAGGAGGACAGTGGAAATACATCTGATTATGCTAGATGGATAAACTACACATTTCTTTGGGGTACCTGGCTGCTACATTCATACTTATGTAATCCAATGGAGACTTATCATGACTGTAATCTATTGACCTGATTAATTTAATATAAGGTCAAAAAATGTTTTAACATATAATTTTAGGGGTTCTGATTATGATGAATCGCATGATTGCCATAGTGTAAGAACAATGAACAAAAGAGGAAAGGAAGGAAGAAGAAGTAAGAACTGTAACTGTTGGTCTCATTGAGACCACAGGGATGTAGGGTATTCATAAGGAATATCATCTTAGTTTCGGTTTTCAGAAGTTCTGAATCCAGATCCCCACCGCGTATTCCCAACTTGATGTGCTTCATCCCAAAGGCTCTAAGTCCACTGGGGTCACAGTTGTGAAACTTCTGGAAATGCCTCGCCACAGGTGATATAATTCTGAAATTGCTGCGGTCCCTGTCTACATTGCGTATATTGCCCACATGTTCTAATACTCTGACTTTTAAGGGCCTGATGGTTTTCCCAATGTAGGCTTTTTTGCAGGGGCACTCCAAATGGTAAATAGTGCCAACCGTTGTGCATGTGATGAGGCTTGATATAGTCAATTTTTTGTCAAATTTATCCGTATAATGTTTTACAGGGACCATGTATTTGCAGGCCTTACATCGACCGCAACACATGGAACCCTGCGCGGTGGTTTTCAAATCTATTCTTGACATATGACTATGGACTAGCCTGTCCCGTACATTGGGTGATCTCCGCCAGCTACACTTGACTTTGGCTGGTAGGATTTTGTTGAGATCACTATCTGTTTTCAGCACATGCCAGTGTTTTTGTAAGGTGGAATCTATGTTCCGCCACTGGGCATTGAAGGTGCCAATGAATCGAATGGGTTCTTCAATTTGGGACCGCAGTTTAGGTTTCAGAAGGGATTCCCTGGGATACTGTTCAGTCTTCCTAATAGCTTGTTTTATGGTCCTCCCACTATAACCCCTATCTTTGAATCTTCTGCTCTGCTCCAATTTTCTATTCTCATAGGTTTCATCTTCGGAGCAATTTCTCTTAATCCGCAGAAGTTCCCCCTTTGGGATGGCACGAATAGTAGGGGGAAAATGTGAGCTTTGGGCATGCAGGATACTGTTAGTGGCAGTTGTTTTCCTAAAGTTGTCTGTAGAGAGAATACCCCCCTCATCCAATTTTATAGTTAAGTCTAGGAAATTAATCTGTTCCTGGCTCATTTCGCATGTCAATTTGAGATTTAAGTCATTGGTATTAAGCAGTGAGATTAAATGTTTTAAATCTAGACATTGACCCTCCCATAGGAAGAAAATGTTGTCGATGTATCTGCAGTACAAAAGGATATTTTCCATGTACTTTTCCATCGACTCATGGAATACAACTTCCCTCTCCCACCACCCCAGGTAGAGGTTGGCATACGTAGGGGCACACGCAGTCCCCATTGCTGTTCCTCTTACCTGGAGGTGGTGGGATTCATTACAGACAAAATAATTCCTAGTTAGGACAAATTGCAATAGGCTGATGATAAAATTGTTAAATTCACAATGTGCCTCCATACCCAGTATCCTTCCAGTGTCATTGCCATCGTTGCCCTTACAGGTTCGAATAGTAATTGAGACGATTGGTCACCGTGGAATGACCAGGGTATAACTTATGTGAATTCATACACAAGATTTGTATGTTCATGGGGCACTTTGCGGATAGCTCCCTACACACACATCTTTTAATAGACGCAAGATCAGCGGTCTGTGTACCAGCAGCAGCCCACCTTACAGACAGCATTCAGTATATTACCACCATGGTAATTGGGGAATAGGGCAAATTTCCTTTAATTGAGTACATTGCCCCATCAAATACATTTGAAAGTGGTGAGCAGTTTGTATATCATGTCACAATCTGAGTCTTCAAAACATCTAACATCTGCAGACAACTGACAAGTGGCAGTAGCAGAATTCACAGAGGATATTTTTGCCCGACATAACATAGTCCACTCAATTTACAGTGGGTTATTAAAGGATTGGTATCCTCAAATACAATTGATTGATTTTTTTCTCTATCAGGGGCATATAATATATGTTAAGTATACTAAATACATATTTAAAAATACCCCACCAGAGAGTCAGTGCAATCAAAGGAGCAGACACATTTTTAATTCTTATCACCTTTATATCTTAGAGCACATTGTTGGATTCTTTATTCAATTTTAACCCTATTTTTCGCACACTGTCCGAAATATCGGTCTTTTAATACAATGTATCAATAAAAGTTAAATTTTATTTCAGTTTTGTGCACCTAGCAGTACAACCCCATTTTCTTTTTGTTTATTAGGTACAACTGGTGGACCCTTGATGACATGTAGCCCTTAAATAGCTTATTTTTCAGGTAGTCTATAGTGTATATTAAAGGGAAACTGTCCAAAAACATGTTTTATAATATACAGTAATAAGGACTTTGTCTAGCACATCACTGATTTACTAGATTGCAACAATTGTATAAAAAAGTATACAGACGAGATGTAGTGGCATCCGAGATCGCCGGAGGTGAGGGATGCCGGATGGTCTCTGACTTTTTTTTTTAAAGGAGCAATCACTTACAAGGCATGGTTTTGCCTTCTAAGTAATTGCCTCTTTAAAAAAAAGCCTAAGATCGGCCAGCATCCCGCACCTCCGGTGATCTCAGACGCCATTACATCCCGCCCATACATATCCAACTATTTCTGTATTCTTTACTTCTGCCATTAGTTGAGATTTCCAACTATTCTTTATCTTTCCCACAAGACAGTGATTTCCAACCTGTTTTCACCCCAGGCACACTGAACAAGATGATAAAATCAACAAGGCACAATGTTTCAGGAGACGTTTTATCATTAACAAAAATGTGCACATGCGCACCAGCTACACTGCCTTGTGGCCGCATTGTGGGGTGGTGCCACACATGCTGGGATGGGGGCCGTCCAGCATGTGTGATGCCGCCTCATGATGCGGCTGCAAGAAGGGTCACGCACGCGTAGTGCGGCTGGAAATGGAGGCGGCGGATGTGTACAGACACGCGGCTGCGTCCATATCTGAATCACAATCACAAGGAAAAATGACTTTAAAATGAAGTCAGTCATGTACACACAGTGGAGAAGACAATTCTACTGTCTGAGACAGTATTTAAATATCTTGAAGTATAGTTATGTTTCCGCACCAATAAACATTCAGAACCGAAATTATTATATTCAAAAGAAGACCAACTTTTTTTTTCCAAAGTACTGATGGGGGTAATTCCAAGTTGATCGCAGCAGGAAATTTTTTAGCAGTTGGGCAAAACCATGTGCACTGCAGGGGAGGCAGATATAACATGTGCAGAGAGAGTTAGATTTGGGTGTGGTGATTTCAATCTGCAATCTAAATTGCAGTGTAAAAATAAAGCAGCCAGTATTTACCCTGCACAGAAACAAAATAACCCACACAAATCTATCTCTCTCTGCAAATGTTATATCTGCCCCCCCTGCAGTGTACATGGTTTTGCCCAACTGCTAAAAAAAATCCTGCTGCGATCAACTTGGAATTACCCCCGATATTGTGTATGATCTAGAGTTGGCGGTGCACCGAGGGTGCAGTAGAACATTACTGATTAGTCAATATGCAAGACATAAGAAAGAAAGTTGGCGCACTCATTAAGAAACAAACCCCATATAGGAGTTTAACTCCTATATGGGGTTTGTTTTTTAATGAGTGCGCCAACTAAGGGTCTTTCTTTCTTACAGTTTTTAAATATACTGTACCTATAAACAAGTCCCTTTTGTAATGCAGCTATAGGAGGCTCTGCGAGTCAGGGTGGAGAAGCTTCACCTGCTATTCCAGAACACTGGAACCCCCCACCTCCAGCAGTGCCCAATGCAAGAGCTAACAGGCTCTGTCACCTTCACCATCTGTCTGTGGAGCAGACACACATGTGGGAAGTGAAAGCCGGGACCCCCTGTCTCTGCGGAGTACAGTAGGCAGGCTGGGGGATAAACTCCTCCAGTGTCAACTCAGCGGATCGGTAGCACACTTGCGCATACTTGGCAGCGATTAAAAAACACTGCCATAAACCATTGATTTTAAATATGTGTAGAAAATTCCATTATACGGTACATCTCTAGCATCTGTGATCTACTGCCCTCTACCTGTTGTTGAAATATACTACAAATATAGGGCCTAATTCAGATCTGATTGCAGCAGCAAATTTTTTAGCTAATGGACAAAACCATCTGCACGGCAGGGGGGCAGATATAACCTGTGCAGAGAGAGTTAGATTTGGGTGGGTTTTATTGTTTTTGTGGAGGGTAAATACTGGCTGCTTTATTTTTACACTGCAATTTAGATTTGTTTGAACACACAAACCTCCCAACATTTGATCATTGGAAAGAGCGAAATAATTGTGCGCGCCCCAAAGGGGGTGTGGCCTACAAAGGGGGCATGTCTTCATGGGAGGACCGCCCACATTTTGTCACTGAGAGGGCATGCCCAACGCTCTGTGAGCTGCTGGCATGCCCTCTCTCCCTCTGTCTCCTGTGCATAGATGCTGTGCGCATGCTCACAGAGTCTATTCACCGCAGCCAGTGCAGGGGCCTCCCAACTCCCCCCACCCCCCACCATGGGACACTGCTGCCCGCGGGTGGAACTGTCCCATGAAAATCGGGACAGTTGGGCGGTATGAACACACCACACCCAAATCTAACTCCCACTGCACATGTTATATCTGTCCCCCCTGCAGTGCACATGGTTTTGCCCATTAGCTAACAAATTTGCTCCTGCGATCAGATCTGAATTAGGCTCATAGTACAGAAGGTATACGTAGTTCAGCTGGTATAATGGATAGCAATACTGCCTCACAGCACTGAGGTTATGGGTTTGAATCTAACCATGGCCCTAACTGTGCAGAGATTGTATATTCTTCCCGTACTTGCGTGGGTTTTCTCCCACAATCCAAAAATGTACTGGTAGGTTAATTGGCTACCAGTGATAAATAAACCCAATGTATTTAGGGCAGACTAGATGGGCCAAGTGGTTCTTATCTGGCGTCAACATTCTCTGTTTCTATTCTATGCATCGTCCTTTGTTTTACACCATAATGTTGACCACACGCACAGTGATATAGTAGTTGGATTTGGCCAGTAGCCATATGTAAAAAAAACTACCTAAAGTCCAATATGAATTGAAAGTCGTGTTAATAAATTCAGTTGAAAGGAGTTTGTGGCCACAGGGGCTGACTTTTTAGATCACGTCCATTTTAAATACCAGTTCATTTGCTCAGTGCTTGTGCCTAGTAGTAGCGTCTGCTCGCCTTATGGTTTAAATGCAGTACTTGCAAATGCAGTTTTTAATAAATCTATTGATACAACTAACCCTTATCAAGTGAATTTTCCACAAAAAGTGCAATCGGGACTTTCACAGTCACCCCTTTCCTATAAATGTCTTCTACTCTTTCACAAAAAGACTTTGGCTTGCCAGCAAGCGGTTATCACTTAAGAGTGATACCCAACTTATTATGACTGTGGACCAGCTGTTACAAAATGTACCACTAGCATTTGCCGTGGCTCTGAAGGATCATGACCTTTGTACAGTCATAGACAAATTTAGTTGGTGACACTGAAGAACTGTCTTAAGGGAACAGGGAAGTAGTCAGCTGCCTCAACAGGCCATTCCCACTGCATTGAAGGCCTACAACAAGCCATACCCACCAATCACAGTTCTGTCTGTTTCTGACTTTAAGAAAGCCTGCAGTCTTGCAGTGGAAGTCTAAGGGGCTTTTCACACACAATGGTTTTGTCCGTACGGAACAAAATCATATGATTATTTTTTTTACCTTAGACTGTTTGTAGTTAAATGGACAAATACATGCTAGCTTTCAGACGAGACGAATAAGGCAGGTCACCGTGTTACAGCAGCGAATAACCACTGCCAAGGATGGCTGCTGTGCCATCATCATAAGATAGTGACATACAGTGCATCCGGAAAGTATTCACAGTGCTTCACTTTTTCCACATTTTGTTATGTTACAGGTTTATTCCAAAATGGAATAAATTAATTTTTTCCCCTCAAAATTCTTCACACAATACCATATAATGACAACGTGAAAAAAGTTTGTTTGAGATTTTTGCAAATGTATTAAAAATAAAAAACTAAGAAATCACATGTACATAAGTATTCACAGTCTTTGCTCAATACTTTGCTGATGCACCTTTGGCAGCAATTACAGCCTCAAGTCTTTTTGAATATGATGCCACAAGCTTGGCACACCTATCTTTGGGCAGTTTTGCCCATTCCTCTTTTGCAGCACCTCCCAAGCTCCATCAGGTTGGATGGGAAGCATTCGGTGCACAGCTATTTTCAGATCTCTCCAGAGATGTTCAAACGGATTCAAGTCTTGGCTCTGGCTGGGCCATTCAAGGACATTCACAGAGTTGTCCTGAAGCCACTCCTTTGCTATATTTGCTGTGTGCTTAGCGTTGTTGTCCTGCTGAAAGATGAACCGTCGCCCCAGTCTGTGGTCAAGAGCGCTCTGGAGCAGGTTTTCATCCAGGATGTCTCTGAACATTGCTGCATTCATCTTTCCCTCTATCCTGACTAGTCTCCCAGTTCCTGCTGCTGAATAACATCACCACAGCATGATGCTGCCACCACCATGCTTCACTGTAGGGATGGTATTGGCCTGGTGATGAGCGGTGCCTGGTTTCCTCCAAACATTACGCCTGGCATTCACCCCAAAGAGTTCAATCTTTGTCTCATCAGACATGGGAATTTTGTTTCTCATGGTCTGAGAGTCCTTCAGGTGCAATTTGGCAAACTCCAGGCGGGCTGTCATGTGCTTTTTTTACTAAGGAGTGGCTTCCGTCTAGCCATTCTACCATACAGGCCTGATTGATGGATTGCTGCAGAGATGATTGTCCTTCTGGAAGGTTCTCCTCTCTCCACAGAGGAATGCTGTAGCTCTGACAGAGTGACCATCGGGTTCTTGGTCACCTCCCTGACCGGGCCCTTCTCCCCCGATCGCTCAGTTTAGACGGCTGGCCAGCTCTATGATCTATGGTCTTCCATTTACAGAAGATGGAGGCCACTGTGCTCATTGGGACCTTCAAAGCAGCAGATATTTTTCTGTACCCTTCCCCAGATTTGTGCCTCGAGACAATCCTGTCTCGGAGGTCTACAGGCAATTCTTTTGAGTTGACGGTCATTGGCCGACCATAGGGGGCGGGAGGTAGTATGAAGGGAGTTATGCCACAAAAAACCCACAATACTCATCTTAAGCCCCGCTCCTGCGTCCGACCGCTGCTGTCCGTCTGGCGCCCGCTCCTCAGAACTATGAGATGTCATGACGTCTCTCCCATAGCGCACACTGCCAGAGCCAGAAGTTAGAGCTCATCATTCACAGGTTGAAAGGTGTGGACATCCTAAGTACTCAAAGTGCAATAGGTCATTTATTCTGACCTTTGGTCCCATCCTGCGCGTGCACTATAATTTGATCTGATCGCATTGGCTGCAAACACCTCTACCTGATTGACAGGTGGAGGCGTTCGCGTGGGCGGCGACGGAGCATTGCGGGGGCGGCACAGAGAAAATGGGGGTGAGCTGGCGGCATTTTCGGGGCAGCTGCGTAACGTCACATGCAGCCTCTCCGATGGGAAAAATGACGGCGGACCTCCTGCATACGCAGCTTAGCTGCAGCTACAGGGGTTCATCCACAGGTGCTGCGACCGCAATTAAATTGTGGTCGCAGCCACTGGGCAGGCCATTTAGCATGCTGGGCGGCCTTGCCTTGCGATGGGCAGCTCTCAGCATGCGATAGAAAGGATTGCAGATTCTGCTTTTTAGCAGAATCTGCAATCCTTACTGAATAACCCCCTGTATTTGCATACCATGTACATAAATCACTTTTATCCCTATAGTACAGAATGGGGGTGAATTCAGATGTTATTACCCCCGATCTTCTATCTAAGGTGACAGGAGATCGCAGGGGGCAATATACAATTATTATCCCCTATCTCGCTGATTAGTGTCGGGTTTAGCCACATAAAGGGGTATATTTACTAAGGTCCCGATTTTGACCGAGATGGTGTTTTTTCTTCAAAGTGTCATCTCGGGAATTTACTAAACTCAAATCTCGGCAGTGATGAGGGCATTCGTATTTTTTTGGAAGTCAAAGAAAAAAAATACGAATGAATACACCATCGGTCAAATACCACTGTTTTTTGATATAACTCGGTAATTTACTAAAAAGTGTATTTCACAAACACTGCCGGCAATAGCCAAACACTGCCGTGAAAAAATACAAATCGTGAAAAAAAGCAAATTTAAAACATACCTGCTTTTTTTTACCGTGTTCTGATAGGCATGTACGGGTCCATGAGATCCGTGCATGTTTATCAGTGGGAAGGGGTGGGAAACTGTTAAATTTTCTGTAAAATAATGCGTGGGGTCCCCCCTCCTAAGCAAACCCAGCCTCGGGCTCTTTGAGCCAGAGCTGGTTGAACAAATATGGGGAAAAAATGTCAGGGGTTCCCCCATATTTAATCAACCAGCACCGGGCTCTGCGCCTGGTCCTGGTTCCAAAAATACGGGGGACAAAAAGCGTAGGGGTCCCCCGTATTTTTGAAACCAGCACCGGGTAGCCAGGTACATAATGCCACAGCCGGGGGACACTTTTATCTAGGTCCCTGCGGCCCTGGCATTACATACCCAACTAGTCACCCCTGGCCGGGGTACCCTGGAGGAGTGGGAACCCCTTAAATCAAGGGGTCCCCCCCACCAGCCACCCAAGGGCCAGGGGTGAAGCCCGAGGCTGTCCCCCCCATCCAAGGGCGGCGGATGGGGGGCTGATAGCCTTTTGAAAAAAATGTGAATATTGTTTTAAGTAGCAGTACTACAAGTCCCAGCAAGCCTCCCCCGCAAGCTGGTACTTGGAGAACCACAAGTACCAGCATGCGGTGGAAAACCGTGCCCGCTGGTACCTGTAGTACTACTACTAAAAAAAAAAAAAACCAAAAAACAGGACACACACACCGTGACAGTATAAGTTTATTACATACATGCACACCTCCAAACATACATACTTACCTATGTTCACACGAGGCTCGGTCCTCTTCTCCACGTAGAATCCACGCACTGAAAGGGGTCCCATGTTTACACATGGGGCCCCTTTCCCCGACTGCCAGGACCCCCCCTGACTCCTGTCAAAGAGGGTCCCTTCAGCCAATCAGGGAGCGCCACGTTGTGGCACTCTCCTGATTGGCTGTGTGCTCCTGTAGTGTCTGTCAGGCTGCACACGGCAGAGATACAATGTTGCGCCTATGCGCTCCATTGTATCCAATGGTGGGAACTTTGCGGTCAGCGCTGAGGTTACTTTCGGTCAACCGCTGACGCAAAGTTCCCACCATTGGATACAATGGAGCGCATAAGCGCAACATTGTATCTCTGCCGTGTGCAGCCTGACAGACACTACAGGGGCACACACAGACAATCAGGAGAGTGCCACGACGTAGCGCTCCCTGATTGGCTGAAGGGACCCTCTTTGACAGGAGTCAGGGGGGGTCCTGGCAGTCAGGGAAAGGGGTCCCATGTGTAAACATGGGACCCCTTTCAGTGCGTGGTCGGGTTTCCATTTTTTTGTTTTGCCAAGTACGTGGATTATACAAAGAACAGAAGGTACACTGGATTATGTGAGTCTAATTTTTTTCACAGGTACCCCAAGGATTCTACATGGAGAAGAGGACCGAGCCTCGTGTGAACATAGGTAAGTATGTATGTTTGGAGGTGTGCATGTATGTAATAAACTTATACTGTCACGGTGTGTGTCCTGTTTTTTTGGGGGTATTTTTTTTAGTAGTAGTACTACAGGTACCAGCGGGCCCGGTTTTCCACCGCATGCTGGTACTTGTGGTTCTCCAAGTACCAGCTAGCGGGGTAGGCTTGCTGGGACTTGTAGTACTGCTACTAAGAACAATATTCGCATTTTTTTCAAAAGGCTATCAGCCCCCCATCCGCCGCCCTTGGATGGGGGGGACAGCCTCGGGCTTCACCCCTGGCCCTTGGGTGGCTGGAGGGGGGGACCCCTTGATTTAAGGGGTTCCCACTCCTCCAGGGTACCCCAGCCAGGGGTGACTAGTTGGGTATGTAATGCCAGGGCCGCAGGTACCTAGATAAAAGTGTCCCCCGGCTGTGGCATTATGTACCTGGCTAGTGGAGTCCGGTGCTGGTTTCAAAAATACGGGGGACCCCTATGCTTTTTGTCCCCCGTATTTTTGGGACCAGGCGCAGAGCCCGATGCTGGTTGATTAAATATGGGGGAACCCCTGATATTTTTTTCCCCATATTTTGTCAACCAGGACCGGCTCAAAGAGCCCGAGGCTGGTTTAGCTTAGGGGGGGGGGGGGACCCCACGCATTTTTTTTAATGATTTGTAACAATGTTATTTTTTTATACGAAAGGTGCACAATGAAGCCCTGCACGGATCTCACAGATCCGGCCGAGATTCATTGTGTTAATGTCGGCAGTGTTTTACTATTCTCTCGACATCGGAAAACACGAAAATGCAGAATATGACAGCTTAGTAAATTAGTCGTAATAAATTCAAAAAGTTGCAAATTTACACTTGCGATGTCATTCGTGTTTGAACTTGAACCTCATTCTGAAAAATACGAATTTTAGTAAATATACCCCAAAGTGTCTAAATCCGACTAAACTAATGGGCATGATTGGGAAGAGTGTTGTTTGCCTGAATCACTATTGGGTACGAGCTGAAATGTAGATGCCGATCATGCCCGAACGGAGCTACATTAGAATAGCTCACTTCAATGCCATCTAGTGGCTGCTGGCTAGATACACATTTGAATTCCACCCATTGTGTGTGCTGGCTAGTAATAAAAAGTGTCAATATTACTTTTTGTTGCAAGTCCCTCTTAAATGCACCAATGTTATATACTGTATTTACAAGTCATAACCTCAACCATTATCAATGTTAATATAACTGGCGACCTGTATTAAGAAATGTCTTCATCCAATATATCTGACTCTGACAGTCCACCCTTTGATAGTGCACCAAACACTATCATACCTTAAGCTTCCAATTCAGGGTCATAATATAAGTTTTCATTGTCTGTGCTTACCACCCCTCTTAATATCATGACATTGGACCTAATTCAGACCAGATCGCAACAGCAAACTTTTTCTCTAATGGGCAAAACCATGTGCAGTGCAGGTGGGGCATAAATAACACGTGCAGAGAGAGTTAAGGCCCCCATCCACTAGGCCGACTTGTCTGAGCTGCATGTCGCATCAGATTTTCTTGAACTCTCCCAACAAGTTCCTGGGCATCGGATTAGATCCTGGGCTTAAATTCTCACTAGATTCAATTCAGATATATCTGATGCACACATGATAAATGTGATTGATCTGATGCGATATGAAGCTGCTGCCGCCACCGGTGGATGGGAGAGGCCAGGGAGATGCCAGTCAAGTGACACTTCAGATGACTCTGATGCGACACACCTGAATTTAAAAAAAAAAACCACACTCTAATGTGCACCTTATTTCTTCAGATTCAGATAAATCCTTGGTGCAGCACCAAAGATCTATAGCTCAGACATATCTGACACAGGACCGCATATCGGAGCATAGCAGCTGTCCGATGTGACACTTTTCATCAGATTTTTTGGGCAGATGTGTCCAGGGGTGGATTGGCATAGAAAACCAGCCCGGGAAATTTCTGGATGCAGCCCTATTGGAGGCGGAGTCTGTTGAGGGGGTGGAGTCCGTCACGGGGGGAAGGAAACTCACTCCTCATAGGGCCTGATTCTGTTGGATGCAGTTGCAGTCTACCTTGGGTCTTTTACAGAAATTGGGTCTGCTATTTTCTGTTAATGCAGCCCCGTGTCACAACTGAGGTCTGGTGCTGACCAGGAGTAGTCTCATTTGTAGGGGCCGGTGTATATGTAAACCTGGGTGGCAGTATAGGACTTCTAGACATGCAGATGGAGTTGTACCACCAACGCCCGAAGGTGTGACCACGACAACAAGAATAAAATTAATGAGTTTTTATTTAGCAGAGTTCAGATAGTACATCGGCAGTTGCATTAGTAAGATAGGAGAAATTATTAAAAACAGTACACAGTTCCACCAGGTGCAGCAGTAGATGGTATGTCCTTAGGTGTGGTATCCACAACAAGACAAGCTTGGGAGGTTAGGAGATGGAAAGTCCTTTTACCAACACGAAAAAATAATAACACAAAAACTGGGCGCTGATAATAATTGCAATGATGTTGATTATTAATGATTTAGAACTGCTGCTTCACCCAGAGGTCACTGCCAACCTCACAAACAACTAATACAGGAAATATAAAAAATAATGAAGCGCTGTACAAATCAATATATAATTAAAACATATAACATTTAATTAACAATTACAAGACAAACATGAATCACACGGCCGGTGTTAATTCTATTATCATTTAAAACATATATAATATATGGTAAATAATGTAGCCACTCCGGAATAATTTAGGCTGAATTAGTAGGCTGAATGTTAGTAGCCATTAGCATGCCTTAATGAAGAATGGAAAAAGTTAAAAAGCATAAATCTCTTTCAGCTGATGGTTTGATTATAGTTCAAGGCTTGAAATTGGTTAGTAGCAAGCGTATTAGTGCAGGAATCTCCTTGCTTAATTGTAACAACTGCAGACAAATCTTAGTATGTTATTGTACTTATCAGTCCAGCGTGGCCACGCTAAGCAAACAGCAACTCGGCGTGTCTTCAGACCATGGTATGGTTTTACCGGGGTGACGTCTCACTCCTTTTACTCCAGACAGGTCCTCACGCTTGCGGTGCTGGTTGTATGCAGCAATTGATCCCAGCCGAGGATAGCACTTCTCTAACGCGTTTCCCCGCCTTTGTGCAGCTCGGCGGCTTCTTCAGAGAGAATGAATGAATGAATGGTGCTGTCTTACACCGCTCTGTATTTAACGGAGCTCAGGAACCTCCCTCTCTTTCCTGTTTCCGTAGATTGCGCATGCGCACTCCGTGCGTTCCAATCATGCGTTCCATCAAGCGTTTTCATGGTTGTTATGGTATCAGTTCCTGTTTATATTAATCTCGTGTTTTGCCCATTCATTATATATATATTACTTGTGTGATATTATTTAAAAACAAGCATCAGTTTGCTGTACATACATTAATCATTACTTATTAAACTATATATCAATCATCATCGCAATTTTCCACACCAATGATATATTTAATCTATCTCAGTTCATATTAAGAAATTATTATAAAATATATATTAAATAATAATACTCATAATAAGTATAGTAGTTATAATAATAACAACCACCACAGTTATCACATGATTTTCAAACAATCAAACACATAATAGTATTTTGTTATATTATTAATTTATTAATTCATCATATCGCAAATGATATATCTGGAGGCTAAGATAACAGTTAAAATGATATTACATATATATAAACATATATATGTGCATATACCTCAAAATATATACGCACATATATATATATAGAAGGGAACCTAATCATAGGAATCAACTATTAGAAGGAGGAAGATATATAAGCATGTGATGTAGTATAATATCATATCTCATAATTATAGGGAAAGAATTATCTACATATACCAATCATATAGATGCTCAAATTCTAGCCAATTAGTATTCAGTTTGTTAATTTTTATGTATTCATATATTGTTTAATTCCACAGTATCATTTAATCCTTGCGGTTTTAGTGTGCATAATCTAAAAATCCAAAATGCTTCGCGTCTGCATAGCCTATTGAAGCGATCACCCCCTCTCTGTGTCGCTCCAATTTGCTCAATGCCAATTATATTAATTTTATCAAGTGAACCCTCCACACAATTTGATACATGACTTGACAGGCAATGCGTTTTCAAATTTTTAGTGATGTTTCGTTTATGCTCCATAAATCTCGTGTGTAAGGTCCTTGTGGTACGTCCCACGTATTGTTTACCACAACCACAAGTTAGTACATATATGACATAATTGGAGCTACAATTTATAAAATCTTTAATACTATAGCATTCATTTGTGACAAATGATCTTATGGTAGTGGACTTTTTTTCAGTAAACTTGCAGGTCTCACATCTATCTTTCCCACATCTGTGGAAACCCATAGGTAATTTTATTGATAGCCAATTTTCCTCTTTATTCTCATTATTTCTATTTTTATTTGTCTTTTTATAATGACTTGGGGCTAGTATACTTTTAATATTCCCTGCTTTTCGAAATATTACTCCCTTTTCTGGTCCAATGAGATCCCCAATATAGTTATCTAACACTAAAAGTTGACTATTCTTTTTTATGATGTTTTTAATTTCCACCGCGTGTGAGTTGTATTGAGTTACAAAATTCAGTGACCTATCAATTTCTCCATCTCCTACTTGTCCTTTGTTTTTACTTTTATTTTTATTATTATTATTTTTATTATCATTTTTATTTTTATTTTTTGATCTCATAAGTATGGGCTCTCTTTTCATTCCCTGTACTTCCTTGTAAGCTTTATCTATCACCTCTCTAGGATAGCCCTGTTCTATAAAGGAATTGTGTAGTCTATGTGCTTGTCTCTCAAAGGCCAATTCTGATGAACAATTCCGTTTCATACGGATAAATTGTCCTTTTGGGATATTATCCCGCCATTTTTTCAAATGATTACTCTGATAATTTAGAAACCCATG
Organism: Pseudophryne corroboree; assembly: GCF_028390025.1. Taxonomy (NCBI): domain Eukaryota; kingdom Metazoa; phylum Chordata; class Amphibia; order Anura; family Myobatrachidae; genus Pseudophryne; species Pseudophryne corroboree. Next base: position 151,158,573 of record NC_086447.1, read on the forward strand.
TTGATCTACCTCCTTAACATGGGTTTCTGTAGTTATTGTATTATTTTCAACGGAGAGAGCTATATCTAGGTAAGTGATATTGGTAAAATTATAATTACTAGTGAAGGTAAGACCAAAGTGATTATTATTAAAACTATTTAAAAAAAGGTGTGAGGGGTGCTTGGTTGTGATCCCAAATAAAAAATAAATCATCTATAATAATAAATAATAAATAATAAATCATCTATAAAACGACAATAGAGAACCAGGCCCGCCCCGAAGACCAACATGTATGGGGGAGCGAGCTCGGGGCGGGCCTGGTTCTCTATTGTCGTTTTATAGATGATTTATTTTTTATTTGGGATCACAACCAAGCACCCCTCACACCTTTTTTAAATAGTTTTAATAATAATCACTTTGGTCTTACCTTCACTAGTAATTATAATTTTACCAATATCACTTACCTAGATATAGCTCTCTCCGTTGAAAATAATACAATAACTACAGAAACCCATGTTAAGGAGGTAGATCAACATGGGTTTCTAAATTATCAGAGTAATCATTTGAAAAAATGGCGGGATAATATCCCAAAAGGACAATTTATCCGTATGAAACGGAATTGTTCATCAGAATTGGCCTTTGAGAGACAAGCACATAGACTACACAATTCCTTTATAGAACAGGGCTATCCTAGAGAGGTGATAGATAAAGCTTACAAGGAAGTACAGGGAATGAAAAGAGAGCCCATACTTATGAGATCAAAAAATAAAAATAAAAATGATAATAAAAATAATAATAATAAAAATAAAAGTAAAAACAAAGGACAAGTAGGAGATGGAGAAATTGATAGGTCACTGAATTTTGTAACTCAATACAACTCACACGCGGTGGAAATTAAAAACATCATAAAAAAGAATAGTCAACTTTTAGTGTTAGATAACTATATTGGGGATCTCATTGGACCAGAAAAGGGAGTAATATTTCGAAAAGCAGGGAATATTAAAAGTATACTAGCCCCAAGTCATTATAAAAAGACAAATAAAAATAGAAATAATGAGAATAAAGAGGAAAATTGGCTATCAATAAAATTACCTATGGGTTTCCACAGATGTGGGAAAGATAGATGTGAGACCTGCAAGTTTACTGAAAAAAAGTCCACTACCATAAGATCATTTGTCACAAATGAATGCTATAGTATTAAAGATTTTATAAATTGTAGCTCCAATTATGTCATATATGTACTAACTTGTGGTTGTGGTAAACAATACGTGGGACGTACCACAAGGACCTTACACACGAGATTTATGGAGCATAAACGAAACATCACTAAAAATTTGAAAACGCATTGCCTGTCAAGTCATGTATCAAATTGTGTGGAGGGTTCACTTGATAAAATTAATATAATTGGCATTGAGCAAATTGGAGCGACACAGAGAGGGGGTGATCGCTTCAATAGGCTATGCAGACGCGAAGCATTTTGGATTTTTAGATTATGCACACTAAAACCGCAAGGATTAAATGATACTGTGGAATTAAACAATATATGAATACATAAAAATTAACAAACTGAATACTAATTGGCTAGAATTTGAGCATCTATATGATTGGTATATGTAGATAATTCTTTCCCTATAATTATGAGATATGATATTATACTACATCACATGCTTATATATCTTCCTCCTTCTAATAGTTGATTCCTATGATTAGGTTCCCTTCTATATATATATATGTGCGTATATATTTTGAGGTATATGCACATATATATATTTATGTTTATATATATGTAATATCATTTTAACTGTTATCTTAGCCTCCAGATATATCATTTGCGATATGATGAATTAATAAATTAATAAATTAATAATATAACAAAATACTATTATGTGTTTGATTGTTTGAAAATCATGTGATAACTGTGGTGGTTGTTATTATTATAACTACTATACTTATTATGAGTATTATTATTTAATATATATTTTATAATAATTTCTTAATATGAACTGAGATAGATTAAATATATCATTGGTGTGGAAAATTGCGATGATGATTGATATATAGTTTAATAAGTAATGATTAATGTATGTACAGCAAACTGATGCTTGTTTTTAAATAATATCACACAAGTAATATATATATAATGAATGGGCAAAACACGAGATTAATATAAACAGGAACTGATACCATAACAACCATGAAAACGCTTGATGGAACGCATGATTGGAACGCACGGAGTGCGCATGCGCAATCTACGGAAACAGGAAAGAGAGGGAGGTTCCTGAGCTCCGTTAAATACAGAGCGGTGTAAGACAGCACCATTCATTCATTCATTCTCTCTGAAGAAGCCGCCGAGCTGCACAAAGGCGGGGAAACGCGTTAGAGAAGTGCTATCCTCGGCTGGGATCAATTGCTGCATACAACCAGCACCGCAAGCGTGAGGACCTGTCTGGAGTAAAAGGAGTGAGACGTCACCCCGGTAAAACCATACCATGGTCTGAAGACACGCCGAGTTGCTGTTTGCTTAGCGTGGCCACGCTGGACTGATAAGTACAATAACATACTAAGATCTGTCTGCAGTTGTTACAATTGAGCAAGGAGATTCCTGCACTAATACGCTTGCTACTAACCAATTTCAAGCCTTGAACTATAATCAAACCATCAGCTGAAAGAGATTTATGCTTTTTAACTTTTTCCATTCTTCATTAAGGCATGCTAATGGCTACTAACATTCAGCCTACTAATTCAGCCTAAATTATTCTGGAGTGGCTACATTATTTACCATATATTATATATGTTTTAAATGATAATAGAATTAACACCGGCCGTGTGATTCATGTTTGTCTTGTAATTGTTAATTAAATGTTATATGTTTTAATTATATATTGATTTGTACAGCGCTTCATTATATTTTTTATATTTCCTCTTTTACCAACACCTATGTGCTGAATAGTAAGATGGAGGCAGGAACTGGTCAGCAGATGTTGTACAGAGGCTGAATGTACTGTAGAGTAAATGGTACACGTAGACTGCCGGGTTTGCCGGATGGAACCGGTGATGAAGAACTGTTGAAGAAGTGCAAATGAACCAGTGTTAACAGGAGGAGAGTTGAATGACACTGGTGACGCTAGAGATCGGTGATATGGAAGAATAGACGACTGAGCACCGATGGTATCAGGGAAACCGATGGCAGAGCACCGGTAATATCGTGAAGCTGAACACCGCTGGGAGCCAGACGCTGGAAGCCGGTGTTTAGAGCACTGCCAGTAGCAGAGAGCAATGAGGACACTGTAGAGTCAGGCTGCACTGCAATGTGGTGATTGGTGCGGCTCTCTGGTGGAATGACGACACAGGAGCTGGAATACCTGGAACTCAATAATCAACCACAAGGAGCAGAGACAGGATACACTGGAAATGACAACCAAAGCACTGACAACTTCCTGGTTCAGGAACAGGCCCTTTATACCCTCAGCAGTGCAGGGATTGGATGAGCAATCAGGCAGAGTTCAGCGATGCTGTGGATTGGTGGAAATAGCGTCATGTGATTTGAACCAACATGGCTGCGCCCATACTGGCCTTTGGAGGGAAATCTAGTTTGTAGCACCACATGGAGATTTACAGTAATGGCGGCGGCGGCCGCAGAGGACAGTGAACGCCAACTTGCACACCAGACACCCGGAGCTGGCGGCAGAGGCCGCAGCGGGCGAGAGGCGCCACGCAGACCTGTTTGTGCATTTGAAATACAATGATGGCGGCAGAGGCCGCAGTTGACAGGAGATGCCATGCAGAGCCATCTGAGTACTGGAAGTGCAGCAATGGCGGCGGAGGTCGCGGAGGACTAGAAACGCCATCCAACTATAAGAGTTCCTTGTGACAGCGTCTGCGGACTGCCAGAGAGGAGATATGAAGTGAGGATGTCAGCAGCATGACTGAAACCCGGCCCTGGAACGCTGAGCCAGCCTCAGGAGACACCTGAAAGGTCGATAATGGCGTCCAGTAACCCGGATCGTGACACCCCGTAGTTTACATCTGTGCGTATGGATGACAAGGACTGAGATGCCCACTGTCAGTGTCTACAGACGCTGCAATCATGCTTTGTGCATCATTAGACGCCACCATCGGTCACACCACTGACACTTTCACCAGCCCTGTGCTAGGTGCAGATCATCCATCTAAGTATGGCCTCCAATGTGAGCAATTCAGTGTCCCTATACGTAACCACTATCAGCAACACGCCCATGTCACTCATATATATGTCCATACAATGTTACAACTGCGTCTGATTAGACAACTGCCTGTAACCACCTAGGAACGCCCAACAGCAATACCGGCAGTTATGTTGGGCTGTGTGACAGTGTGTGAGGAGGTGCTGTGTATACAGGGAGTTGTGCGTCAGTGTATGTGGTATTGGGTGCAGGGGGTTGTGTGTGTCAGTGTGTGAGGTGTTGTGTGCACAGGGAGCTGTGTGTGTCAGTGTGTGAGATGCTGTGTACAGGGGGGCCTTGTGTCAGTGTGTGAGGTTCTGGGTACAGGGGGCTGCGTATGAGGTGCTGGTGAGAGGCTGGTTGCAAGGGGCTGTGTGTCAGTGTGTGTGGTGCAGGGGGCTGTGTGTATGTGGTGCTGGGTACAGGGGGGCAGTGTGTGCTGGTAAGGGGTTGGGTGTCAGTGTGTGAGGGGCTGGGTGCAGGAGGCTGTGTGTGTGGTGCTGGGTGCAGTGGGCAGTGTGTGAGGGGATGGGTGCAGGAGGCTGTGTGTGTCGTGCTGGGTGCAGAAGGCTGTGTGTGTCGTGCTGGGTGCAGGGGTCTGTGTGTGGTGCTGGATGCAGGGGGCAGTGTGTGAGGGGCTGGGTGCAGGTGGCTGTGTGTGTGGTGCTGGGTACAGGGGGCACTTGGTATGGTGCTAGGTACAGGGGGCAGTGTTTCATGTGCTGGGTGTCAGTGTGTGTGGTGCTGGGTACAGGAGGCAGTGTGTGTCAGCATGTGTGGTGCTGGATGCAGGGGGCTGCGTTTCTGGTGCTGGGTGTAGGGGGCTATGTGTGGTGCTGGTGAGGGGCTGGGTGTCAGTGTGTGTGGTGCTGGGAACACGGGACTGTGTGTCAGTGTGTGTGGTGCTGGGTACAGGAGGCAGTGTGTGTCAGCGTGTGTGGTGCTGGATGCAGGGGGCTGTGTTTCTGGTGCTGGGTGTAGGGGGCTGTGTGTGGTGCTGGTGAGGGGCTGGGTGTCAGTGTATGTGGTGCTGGGAACACGGGACTGTGTGTCAGTGTGTGTGGTGCTGGATACAGAAGGCAGTGTGTGTCAGCATGTGTGGTGCTGGATGCCGGGGGCTGTGTGTCTGGTGCTGGGTGCAGGGGGCTGTGTGTGTGGTGCTAGTGAAGGGCTGGGTGCAGGGGGCTGCGTGTGTGGTGCTGGGTACAGGGGGCAGTGTGAGTGGTGCTGGGTACAGGGGGCAGTGTGTGAGGTGCTAGGTACAGGGGGCAGTGTGGGAGGTGCTGGGTACAGGGGGCAGTGTGAGTGGTACTGGGTACAGGGGGCAGTGTGTGGTGCTGGTGAGGGGCTGGGTGCTGTGTGTGTGCCATAGCGGCTCAGCAGGAGGCTGCAGCGGGAATGAACGTACGGCCGCGGCAGTGACTAAGGCCCATTACACATTATGCCACACACCGTAATGCCCATTACACATTATGCAACACACCATAATACCCATTAAGCAATATGCCACACACCGTAATGCCTATTACACATTATGCCACATACCGTGATGTCTATTACACATTATGCTACACACCGTAACACCCATATGCCACACACTGTAATGCCAATTACATATTATGCCACACACAGTTATGACCCTGACTCTATTTTGAGCCCCACACACAATAATACCCCTTACAAATTATGCCACACAGTAAGGCTTCTAATTACTTTTAAAATACCTGTCTGTTGTCAGGGGTCTCATGCTCATTGCCAAGGGTTTCATGCAAAGTGTCAGGGGTTTCATGCTGTGGGTTCCATGCTCGCAGGGGTCTCCTGCGCGTTGCCAGGGGTCTCCTACACGTTGCCAGGGGTCTCCTGGTGGCTTCCCCAGTAAAGTAATCACTAGCCCCTACCGTGGATATGCGCCCGTGCAAGTGTGCGATCGCATGTGTACGCCGTGCTACAAATGTCCCTCACTCAGCGGACAGCTGCAAATCCGTTCACACCAAACTCACCATTGAATAATTTTACCAGTGTGTGCAAAACCCAGGACTTACTCCTACAGTGTGATGAGAACAGGCTGATCGGGGCCAGAGCTGATGTCACACACCCTCCCTGAAAATGCTTGGGAATGCCTGCGTTTTCCCTGACACTCCCAGAAAACGGTCAGTTACAGTACCATCAAAAAGACTCTTCCTGTCACTCAGCATGCAAATGGCTGTGCGATCAAAATTTTTGCACCAACCTGTTGCTGTTCGGCGATGCCTGTTGTTGTTTGGTGATGTGCGTGCGCATTGCGGTGCATAAGCAGTCTATCGATAATCGCCCGCTTTGCGAAAACGCAAAGCAGCGATCAGGTCTGAATAAGGCCCAATGCCCACATAATGTCCCCAATATACCTATGCCCCCAGTATAGTGCCAGATACACCTATGCCCCAGTATAGTGCCAGATACACCTATGCCCCATAGTGCCAGATACACCTATGCTCCCATAGTGCCAGATACACATATGCCCCCAGTGCCAGATACACATATGCCCCAATGCCAGATACACATATGCCCCCAGTGCCAGATACAGATATGCCCCCAGTAGCACTGCTAACCGCCGCCGGGCTCCTCCTCTGCTGTCAACGCTGGCTGCCGCCGGGCTCCTCTTCTTCTGACCCCGCCGCTGGGCTCCACTGACGCTGGCTGCCAGGGGGCTGTGTGTGTGGTGCTGGGTTCAGGGAGAAGCGTGTGAGGGGCTGGGTGCAGGGGGCTGCGTGTGGTGCTGGGTGCAGGGGGCAGTGTGTGAGGTGCTGGGGCTGTCTGTTTGGTGCTGGGTGCAAGGGGCAGTGTGTGAGGTGCTGGGTGCAGGGGGCTGTGTGAGGTGCTGGGCACAGGGGGCTGTGTGAGGTGCTGGGTACAGGGGGCAGTTTGTGTGGTGCTGAGTACAGCTGGCAGTGTTTCAGGTGGTGATGAGGGTCTAGGTGCAGGTGGCTGTGTGTGTGTGTGTGGTGCTGGTACAGGGGCAGTGTGTGTGTGTGTGTGTGTGTGTGTGTGTGTGTGTGTGTGTGTGTGTGTGTGTGTGTGTGTGTGTGTGTCAGTGTGTAAGGTGCTGTGTGTGTATAGGGGACTGTGTCAGTGTGAGTGTTGTGGGCTGCAGCCAGGGTAGTCCTCTCCGTGGTGGCCGTTCTTCCCACCCACCTTCCCCCACAACACCAGGCTGTTTCATCTTTTCTAAGTACAGCTGCTGCCACAGCGCAGCTGCAGACTGGACTCGCTGGAGCCGCGGCTATGAAGCTGCTGGATGCCACCCACTATGCAAATAACCCAACCGCACCCAGCGCAGTGAGAGGCCAGGCATCACACATATCCAAGCCGGCGGCCTCTTACTGCGCTGGCTGCGGCTGGGTTATTTGCATAGTGGGCGGCATCCAGCAGCTTCATAGCCGCGGCTCCAGCGAGTCCAGTCTGCGGCTGCACTGTGTCAGCAGCTGTACTTAGAAAGATGAAACGGCCTGGCGTTGTAGGGGAAGGGGGGGAAGCATGGCCGCCACGACCATCATGGAGAGGACGGACGCTCCAGCCTACCCGCAAACCATCCCGGCGTACCATTCCGCTGCTGGATGCGTTGAAATCTAATGAAAAGTGCCCAAATCGGATTAGTGGATGGGGGCCTTTAGATTTGGGTGGGGTGTGTTCAAACTTAAATCTAAATTGCAGTGTAAAAATAAAGCAACCAGTATTTACCCTGCACAGAAACAAAATAACCACCCAAATCTAACTCTCTGCACATGTTACATCTGCCCCACCTGCAGTGCACATGGTTTTGCACATTAGAGAAAGATTTTGCTTTTGCGATCAGGTCTGAATTAGGGCCCTCATTCCGAGTTGATCGCTCGCTAGCTGCTTTTAGCAGCAGTGCACACGCTAGGCCGCCGCCCTCTGGGAGTGTATCTTAGCTTAGCAGAAGTGCGAACGAAAGGTTAGCAGTTCTGCTACTAAAAAATGTCATGCAGTTTCAGAGTGGCTCGATACTTACTCCTATCTTGCGATCACTGCAGTCTGTTTAGTTCCTGGTTTGACGTCACAAACACGCCCTGCGTTCGGCCAGCCACTCCCCCATTTCTCCAGCCACTCCTGCGTTTTTAGCTGGCACGCCTGCGTTTTTTAGCACACTCCCTGAAAACGCTGAGTTTCTGCCCAGAAACACCCACTTCCTGTCAATCAAACAACGAACACTGGGGCGACTGAAAAGCGTCGCTCGAGCTAGTGTAAAACTACGAAGTTTTGTGTGAAAGTACTTAGTGCATGCGCATAAATGCCGTTTTTTCACCTGATCGCTGCGCTGCGAAAAACGGCAGCGATCGATCAACTCGGAATGAGGGCCCAGGCCCATTGTTGTGATCCGTGGTAACCACAATTTGACATACTCGGAACCAGTGCATAAAGTGGTCCTAGACAAGTGGTGGAACTCATCCCACCTTACTCCCAGGTGCCTAGCAAATAAAGGGACTGCGCGCTGTAGGTCCATGTTGCAAAAAAGGGGGCATGGCTTCAAAAAGAAAAGGGCATGGTCACCCAAAAGTATCCCCAGTTCACTTTACGCAACACAGTAGCACAATCTTATTCACATTACACCACATAGTAGTGTCCCTTATTCATCTTATGACACACAGTAGTGCCCCTTTCACACAATACCCACATTAGTGCCTCTTATGCACAATGCCAACAGCAGTAGTGCCCCTTAAAATTGCCCACAGCAGTAGCGTCCCTTAAGCAATGCCCATTTAGTGGTAGTGCCTCTTATACCCCTAGGAGTGATACACCTTATGCAATACCCCCATTAGTAGTGACCCCAGTAGTAATGCCTCTTGTAGTAGTGCCCCCAGTATTAATGCCCCCTGTAGTAGTACCCCTTGTAATGCCCCCAGTATTAATGTCCCTTTGGTAGTGTGGTGCCTCCTGTAGTAATGCCCCTTACACACACAAAAGCCCCCCACAATACTCACCTTAAGCCTCGCTCCTGCGTCCGACCGCCGCTGTCCATCTGGCGCCCGCTCCTCGGAACTATGGGAGAGACGTCATGACATCTCTCCCATAGCACATACTGCCAAAGCCGGAGCTCAGGAGTGAGCTCCTGCCTCCGGCTGCCGCTGTGGGGAAGGAGCCGAGCGCCCGCTGGTAGCAAAATCTCAGCAGGCGTCTGGAATCTCCCTGCAAGCCGGGAATCTCCCTGGGTTAGGTTGGCCTGGTTCCGCCCTGTTCCGGTTCAATTTAACCCCAGCTTAGAACACATTAAAAACATAAATGAATTACTATCAGGACACCAATTATAAGGACAAGGAGCTTACCTACTGTATAGCAATAACCAGTTCTTGCACCAGTTTCCCTAACCCTGAGAACAATTTGACAGGCTATAATGTCCTTAGGATCCTCAGTATCATTTGTGATGTAGGTACAACATTTCATTTCATAACGGGTTGCTAATATCACACAATATCCACTGCTGTGAGTGCAGTGAGGTATTTTAACAATTCTCTGTTGAACTATCGCTCTTTTATAAGCTTGCAACTCCTTTCCCGTATACCTAAAAGTGTCATCATACATCTCTGTGATATTATCAAGTAACTTTGCCCATTCTTGAATATAATTTAATTTCGCACTACATGTTCACCTCCAGGCAGCAAACGTCTTTTGATTATGTGTTTCATTATTGTATTGTATGTATATAAGAAGGTTGAGCAGACCTGTGTATATATAAATCATTTTGTCATGCCTTGGATGGAGATAAAAGTACCAGCCAACCAGCTCCTGCATTTCTCTTCCTCCAGCATAGTATAAGAAGCCTCAGCATAAAAGTACCCCACCCCCTATCTCCGTTGACTTTGGGCCTAATTCAGACCTAATTGCTAAACTCCGTTTTCGTACAGCGGGCGATCAGGCCTAAACTGCGTAGTGCGTATGCACCACAATGCGTAGGCACGTGGCACGGGTACAACGCGGATCGCCACTCAGCAATGAGTTTGTGCGAAGCATCCATTCGTACGGGCGTTCGCAAGGAGATTGACAGGAGGAAGGCATTTGTGGGTGGCAACTGACCATTTTCTGGGAGTGTTTGGAAAAACGCAGGCGTGTCCAAACGTTTGCAGGTCGAGTGTGTGAAGTCAATTCCGGTCCTGAACAGGCTGAAGCAATCGCAGTGGCTAAGTAAGTCCTGGGCTACTCAGAGAATGCACAAAATCAGTTTGTACAGCTCTGCTACACATGCGATCGCACACTTGCGCAGCTAAAATACACTCCCCCTGTAGGCGGCGACTATCTGATAGCAGTAGTGAAAAAATCGCCTGCTAGCGATCAGGTCTGAATTAGGCACTTTATCTCCATCCAAGGCTTAGTAAATAGACCCCATAGTCTCAGGGACTACTCCACCCAGTAAACATATTCCTATAGAATTTGGATGTAACCATTTAAATGCTCTTCGCCCACATAGTATACATCATCTGGAAGAACATAAGACAAAAAAGGAGTCATTACAGCACTGTATGGTAGTAAAATTACCCATACCTAGTATTTTCATTTCTTCCCAGCAAATTCCAAGCTGAATAATATTTTAGCAGTAGCCTACAGGAAATTTCTCAACTACCACTCTTTTATTACTGGTTACATGATCTCTTATCCGATGCCCATCACTCTTCATAGGGGGAGATGTACTAAGCAGTGATAAAAGTGGAGAAGTGAGCCAGTGGAGAAGTTGCCCATGACCACCAATCAGCATTGACATAACATTTATAATTTGCATATAATAAAATTATACAGAGCAGCTGATTGTTTGCCATGGGCAACTTCTCCTCTGCCTCACTTCTCTTTTGTCACTGCTTAGTACATGTCTCCTTTAGTTACATGTATTTTCTTTACTTTAATGGGTCTTTCATCAAACCTTCTGGAACAAGCTATTGTCTGATCATTCTGTCCAGCTTCCCAATACTCTGATCCCTTTTGGTATGTGAAATTTAGGCATACTAATGATTTATGTACTGAGTATTGGCAAAGTTTTAAACTAGGAGACCTACTTTGATTATACACTCCTTCTATTGGCCTCCCTTTCTGTAATTCGAGAACCTCAGAGATGTTTAATGAGAATGTTACTAGTCCTACATTACTTTGCCCCTGTGACACATGGGAACAAAACCGGCATTGCATCTGGTTTAAGACCTTTCCCACCAACGAATCGTCTAAAGCAGGCATTACCCAACCACGGTCCTCAAGGCACACTAACAGTGCAGGTTTTAGTGATATCCAGGCTTTAGCACAGGTGATTTAATTAGTAGCTCAGTTATTTTGATTTAACCATCTGTGCTGCAGCCTGGATATCACTAACACCTGCACTGTTGGTGTGCCTTGAGGACCGTGGTTGGGAATGCCTGCTCTAAAGGATGTCCGCTAATGTTCAAATTATTGCTAGCCTGTCACTGTTGGTATCATTTCTCAATTATGGGGTTACAATTTTTTTTTTTTTTTTTTACAGATACAATAGTCTTCAGACAATAGCTCCTCATAGTGTCTCCAAACTCTAAAGCTAGCGAACCGTTTTCTTATACCAGAATTGAACAACGTGTTAGGTTGGACTGAATTTTCTATCAATTTCTCCTCCAATTCAACATGCTCAATATCACTTCCAGAACCATTAACCATCACCTGGTTACTTCTGCAAAAATAGATTATCCTGGAAAAAATAAGGGTGAATCCTTTTCTCGTAGTCTGTAGAGGATACTGGGGTCCACGTTAGTACCATGGGGTATAGACCAGTCCACTAGGAGCCATGGGCACTTTATGAAATTGATAGTGTGGGCTGGCTCTTCCCTCCATGCTCCTCCTACCAGACTTGGTCTAGGAAACTGTGGCCGAGGAGACGGACATACTTTGAGAGAAGGATATAAAAGGATAGTGGTGAGATTCCAAACCAGCACAAACAAACTAGAGGAAGGCCAAGCTAACCAAACTTTAAACCAGGAACAGCAACCGCTGAACCAACAATACTTAACCAAGTAACAGTGCAGGAAGAAACGAAGCACTGGGTGGGCGCCCAGTATCCTCTACGGACTACGTGAAAAGGATTTACCGGTAGGTAATTAAAATCCTATTTTCTCTTACGTCCTAGAGGATACTGGGGTCCACATTAGTACAATGGGGATGTACCAAAGCTCCCGAACTGGTTCCTGCAGAACTGATTGGCCTCTGAGGACCTTCAGTTTTGTCAAAGTATCGAACTTGTAGAACTTAGCAAACGTGTTTGAACCTGACCAAGTAGCTGCTCGGCAGAGCTGTAAAGCCGAGAGACCCCGGGCAGCCGGCCAGGAAGAACCCACCGATCTAGTAGAGTGGGCCTGTACAGTTTATGGACACGGCAAACCTGCCATGGAATAAGCATGCTGGATAGTAAGCCTGATCCAGCGTGCAATTGTCTGCTTTGAAGCAGGACACCCAGTGAGTCAGATTTTCTGTGACGAGCTGTCCGCTTCACATGGATCTTCAAAGCCGTCACAACATCCAAGGACTTGAAGTAGCATTGGTGTCAGTACCACCGGAACCACAATAGGTTGGTTGATATTAAACGCAGACACCACCATTTTCCTTGGAACTGTTCCCCCTCGGTGACTGCTCCCCAACCTCTGAGGCTTGCTTCTGTGGTTAGCAGAATCCAATTTTGAATCCCGAATCTTCGGCCCTCGGTCAGGTGAGAAGACTGAAGCCACCACTGAAGAGAAATCCTGGCTTATGGCGACATACGGATCCTCTGGTGCATGTGAAGATGCGATCCGGACCATTTGTCCAACAGATCCAGCTGGAAGGGCCTTACGTGAAACCTTCCGTACTGCAGCGCCTCGTAAGCAGCTACCATCTTTCCCAGAAGGCGAATGCATAGATGCACAGATGTCCGGGTTTGTCTTAGAACATCTCGCACCATAGACTGGATCACCAATGCTTTTTCCAACGGAAGTAATACCATCTGCGCCTCCGTATCCAATACAATACAAAAAATGGCGAGCTGCTCAATCAGATAGTGATGTCACTCAGGTGCTAAAAGGGAGGGGTAATTCTGTGTAGGAAAAAACAATGGTTCCCTAATGCACACCGAGTGAAAAATATTACTACATAATAGTCAGATTATACAGAGATCTTGGTTGCGTATATCTGCAGATATAGGGTTAAGCCCCCAGGCCGATCGACAAGGCCTCTCCGTCACTGGGGGTCCCTAATACTAGGTATGGGTCCGGGGTGCAGGACCCCATCATGTCGGCACAGGTCGGCTACCCCAGGTCAGCACACAGGTGAAAATTAATAAGGGTTAATAGGAAGCACAGAAGTGCTATGTAAGTGGTGTGATTAAAATAATAAAAAAATATATACAAAGTGATAGGGAAAATCATAAGTGTTAATAAAGTGTTAGGGTGTGCCGACCTGAAGCAGCCCAGCCACACCGACACAGGGGCCACCACACCCCACACCCACCCCATAAATAATTACAAATATGTCTAGGTTGAATTCCCAGTGTAAGGCCACATGGTAATGGCTCCTACAGCATCTGAGAGCCAGCTTACCTGGAGATACCTTTGGAAGAAATTGCTGACGAGTTCTGAGTTCAGCCCTATTTTCATGAAAAATCAAATAGGGGCTTTTGTAAGACAACACCCCCAGCTCCAACACACGCCTCGCAGAAGCCAAGGCCAACAGCGTGACGGCCTTCCACATAAGAAACTTGACGTCAACGTCCTGTAAAGGCTCAAACTATTCCGATTACAGGAACTGCAACACCACGTTAAGATCCCAAGGTGCCGTAGGAGGCACAAAGGGCGGTTGGATGTGCAGAACCACCTTCAAAAATGTCTGAACCTCAGGGATAGAAGCCAATTGTTTCTGGAAGAAAATGGATAAGGCCGAAATCTGGACTTTTATGGAGCCCAAACATAGACCTAGACCCACATCCACACCTGATTGCAGAAAAAGGAGAAAACTTCCCAGTTTAAATTCCACCACAGGAAATTTCCTGTACTCATACCAAGAAACATATTTTTTTCAAATACGGTGGTAATGTTTAGACGTTACCCCCTTTCTGTGGCTTGGATCAGGGTTGGAATAACCCTATCCGGGATCCCTTTCCGGGCTAGAATTTGACGCTCAACCTCCATGCTGTCAAACGTAGCCGTGGGAAGTCCTGATAGACGAACGGCCCCTGTTGAAGGAGGTCCTCGCGAAAAGGTAGAGGCCACAGGTCCTCTATGGGCATTTTCAGTAGATCCGCATACCAGGCTCTTCTTGGCCAGTCCAGAGCAATGAGAATTGCTTGAACCTTTTCCCTTTTATTCTTTTGAAAATCTTTGGGATCAATGGGAGTGGTGTAAACACGTACACCATCTGGTAGACCCATGGAGTCACCAGAGTGTCCACTGCCACTGCTTGCGGGTCCCTCGACCTGGAACAATACCGATTGAGCTTCTTGTTGAGACGAGAGGCCATGTCGATTTGTGGCATTCCCCACAGACGTGTCAAGCACCTGAACACCTCCGAGAGAAGGCCCCACTCTCCTGGGTGGAGGTCGTGTCTGCTGAGGAAGTCTGCTTCCCAGTTGTCTACTCCCGGAATGAAGATCACAGACAACACCACAGCGTGTCTTTTTGCACAGAGGAGAATCCTTATTACCTCTGACATTGCTGCTCTGCGTTCCGCCTTGTCGGTTTATGTACGTTACTGCTGTCACATTGTCCGACTGAACCTGAATGGCTTGATCTTGAAGAAGATGCAATGCCTGTAGAAGGGCGTTGTATATGGCCCTTAGTTCCAGAATGTTGATGGGAAGAATGGCTTCCTGACTTGACCATTTTCCTTGGAACTGTTCCCCCTGGGTGACTGCTCCCCAACCTCTGAGGCTTGCTTCTGTGGTTAGCAGAATCCAATTTTGAATCCCGAATCTTCGGCCCTCGGTCAGGTGAGAAGACTGAAGCCACCACTGAAGAGAAATCCTGGCTTATGGCGACATACGGATCCTCTGGTGCATGTGAAGATGCGATCCGGACCATTTGTCCAACAGATCCAGCTGGAAGGGCCTTACGTGAAACCTTCCGTACTGCAGCGCCTCGTAAGCAGCTACCATCTTTCCCAGAAGGCGAATGCATAGATGCACAGATGTCCGGGTTTGTCTTAGAACATCTCGCACCATAGACTGGATCACCAATGCTTTTTCCAACGGAAGTAATACCATCTGCGCCTCCGTATCCAATACAAAAAATGGCGAGCTGCTCAATCAGATAGTGATGTCACTCAGGTGCTAAAAGGGAGGGGTAATTCTGTGTAGGAAAAAACAATGGTTCCCTAATGCACACCGAGTGAAAAATATTACTACATAATAGTCAGATTATACAGAGATCTTGGTTGCGTATATCTGCAGATATAGGGTTAAGCCCCCAGGCCGATCGACAAGGCCTCTCCGTCACTGGGGGTCCCTAATACTAGGTATGGGTCCGGGGTGCAGGACCCCATCATGTCGGCACAGGTCGGCTACCCCAGGTCAGCACACAGGTGAAAATTAATAAGGGTTAATAGGAAGCACAGAAGTGCTATGTAAGTGGTGTGATTAAAATAATACAAAAATATATACAAAGTGATAGGGAAAATCATAAGTGTTAATAAAGTGTTAGGGTGTGCCGACCTGAAGCAGCCCAGCCACACCGACACAGGGGCCACCACACCCCACACCCACCCCATAAATAATTACAAATATGTCTAGGTTGAATTCCCAGTGTAAGGCCACATGGTAATGGCTCCTACAGCATCTGAGAGCCAGCTTACCTGGAGATACCCCTAGCTTCTCCTATGGCAGTCTAGAGTCAGCAATCCCTCCTAATGCTGACCCTTCCATGCCTCTCAATACAATACAAAAAATGGTGAGCTGCTCAATCAGATAGTGATGTCACTCAGGTGCTAAAAGGGAGGGGTAATTCTGTGTAGGAAAAAACAATTAATTTTCACCTGTGTGCTGACCTGGGGTAGCCGACCTGTGCCGACATGATGGGGTCCTGCACCCCGGACCCATACCTAGTATTAGGGACCCCCAGTGACGGAGAGGCCTTGTCGATCGGCCTGGGGGCTTAACCCTATATCTGCAGATATACGCAACCAAGATCTCCGTATAATCTGACTATTATGTAGTAATATTTTTCACTCGGTGTGCATTAGGGAACCATTGTTTTTTCCTACACAGAATTACCCCTCCCTTTTAGCACCTGAGTGACATCACTATCTGATTGAGCAGCTCACCATTTTTTGTATTGTATTGAGAGGCATGGAAGGGTCAGCATTAAGAGGGATTGCTGACTCTAGACTGCCATAGGAGAAGCTAGGGGTATCTCCAGGTAAGCTGGCTCTCAGATGTTGTAGGAGCCATTACCATGTGGCCTTACACTGGGAATTCAACCCAGACATATTTGTAATTATTTATGGGGTGGGTGTGGTGGCCCCTGTGTCGGTGTGGCTGGGCTGCTTCAGGTCGGCACACCCTAACACTTTATTAACACTTATGATTTTCCCTATCACTTTGTATATATTTTTGTATTATTTTAATCACACCACTTACATAGCACTTCTGTGCTTCCTATTAACCCTTATTAATTTTCACCTGTGTGCTGACCTGGGGTAGCCGACCTGTACCGACATGATGGGGTCCTGCACCCCGGACCCATACCTAGTATTAGGGACCCCCAGTGACGGAGAGGCCTTGTCGATCGGCCTGGGGGCTTAACCCTATATCTGCAGATATACGCAACCAAGATCTCCGTATAATCTGACTATTATGTAGTAATATTTTTCACTCGGTGTGCATTAGGGAACCATTGTTTTTTCCTCCATATCCAATATCATCCCCAGGAATGGAAGCCTCCGTGTTGGTTCCAGATGAGATTTTGGCAGGTTCAAAATCCACCCATGATCCTGGAGTAGTCGGGTTGAAAGGGCAATGTTGACTAACAACCTCTCCCTGGGTAGTGCCTTTAGCAGCAGATCATCCAGGTATGGTATTATGTTCACTCCTTGTTTGCGGAGAAGAAACATCATCTCTGCCATTACCTTGGTGAACACCCTCGGCGCCGTAGAGAGGCCAAATGGCAGGGCCTGGAACTGGTAGTGACAGTCCTGTAATGCAAACCTTAGATAGGACAAATCGGAATATGAAGGCACACATCCTTGATATCCAGAGACACCAAGAATTACCCCTCCTCCAGACCCTAGATCACCTCTCTCAGAGACTCCATCTTGAACTTGAACACCCGTAATTAAGGGTTCAACGACTGGAGATTTAAAATGGGCCTTACCGAACCGTCCGGTTTCGGAAGTACAAACAGGTTGGAATAATAACCCTGGTTTTACAGCTGAAGTGGAACTGGAACAATAACCTGAGTCCGTACCAGTTTCTGAATTGCTTCCTGTAAAGTCATACTTGCTTCTTGAGAAGCTAGTAAGCCTGATTTGAAGAATCTGTGAGGTGGGAGTTCCTGAAACTCCATTCTGTAGCCCTGGGCTATAAGATCTTTGACCCAGGGATCCTGGCATGACGTTGCCCATACGTGACTGAAGAATCTCAAACGGGCTCCCACCTGCCTATCTTCCAGGCAGTGCGGTCTACCGTCATGCTGAAGGCTTAGAGGGAGTAGAACCGGGGTTCTGTTCCTGTGAACCTGCAGTTGCTGGTTTTCTGGGTTTAGCTCTATTGCCTTTGAAGGCCGTAGAACCACCTTTGTTTTTGTTTTTAAAATTTGCTGTCCGAAAGGACTGCAGAGTTGCAGCAGTGTAAGATTTTCCAGCCGGGGGAGCTGCAGAAGGAAGGTATGTAGACTTACCCTCCGTAGCCTTGGATATCCACATATCCAATTAATCTCCAAAAAGGGCTTAAACCTGTGAAAGGTAGGCTTTCCACACATCTGCGTCCACAGTCCACTGGCGTAGCCATAAGCCCCTGCGTGCTGACACTGCCACGGCAGTGATGCGTGCATTGAGTAAACCAATTTCCTTTATGGCCTCCATCATAAAGTTAGCAGAATCCTGTATATGCTGTAGGAGGAAAATTATCTCCCCCCAGGATAAGGAATCTAACCAGTCAATTAGATTAACTGACCATTTAGCAATGGCCTTAGAGATCCTAATGGGTCTCTGGGCCACTCCCGCAGCTGTGTACAGAGATTTGAGAGTGGTCTCAATCTTGCGGTCTGCAGCATCCTTCAAGGAAGCTGCCCCAGGAACAGGTAAAACTATCTTACGTGACAGCCGAGAAACCGATGCGTCAATTATCGGTTGGTTTTCCCATTTATTTCCGGTCATCCTGAGGAAACGGGAAGGATGGGAGTAACCGTTTTGGGACCTGAAACTTCTTGTCAGGATTTACCCAAGTTGCTTCAAATAGGGAATTTAATTACTTAGATGCAGGGAAAGTAGCTGAGGATTTCCTTT
This sequence comes from Pseudophryne corroboree, assembly GCF_028390025.1. NCBI lineage: Eukaryota > Metazoa > Chordata > Amphibia > Anura > Myobatrachidae > Pseudophryne > Pseudophryne corroboree. The sequence continues at coordinate 151,177,217 of NC_086447.1, forward strand.
TCACATAAAAAAAAAAAAAGATTCCTCCTCGTCCTTTGATACCTTATCAGGAATGTGCAGGACATTTCTAATAGCTTCTATCAAGGCCTGTATACCCTGTGACAAAGCAGCATCCCCCCCCTCCCGAGTACACCTCACCCTCCTCCGGGTCTGATACATCACCATCATCAGTATCAGCCTCCATGATTTGGGCAAGAGTACGCTTCTGCGGACAAATGGTAGGGGTCTGAGACGCTGGAATGACCACTGAATCTCTATTCATCAGGTCATCAACAGATTGCCTTAAGTATTGTGTCTCCTCATTTTGGGATAATTTATTAGAAATATTTGAAATAATCCCTTTTAATGAATCTAACCATACAGGTTCAGATCCACTAGCCTGAGAATGTGTACGATCCTGAGTACACGGCAGTGATCCCCCAGATTGAGAAAAACACTCTGCTGTGCATGATACACACTCCTTTGACATAGTAAATGTGAATACACACACACACACACACACACACACACACACACACAGGAAAATAGGGTAAAACACAGTTAACCCACACAGAGCCCTCTAGGGAGACACAGAGTATAATGGAGCCAGCCACACAGCGCCCCTATAGCTAAAGTACAAGTTTAGCTGGGTCGCAAAATAAGTACCCTAAATAGGGTTTAGTATACCAAATATTGCTCCCTCTCCCCCCTTTGCTATGACCCCCTGGTACCGCTGAGATGCTATGGAGTCCTTGTGGAGGAGCTGCGCTTCCCTGCCAGTCTGCCTGTGTATAGCTGCAGAGGGAAAATGGCGCTGGTGAGCTGCTAGAGCCACTCATAGTGAAGCCCCGCCCCAGTAATGGCGCGCGGTCTTCCTGTTTTTTTTTATACTGGCTGAGGTAATTTCTGTTCTACAGTGGGTTAAAACCCCGTAGAATTGCTGCCAGTGTAGGTATATGTTGTTGTGGCTTCAGCTCGCCCCTCACAGCAGAACACACAGCACCCTGTATACCTCTGAAGTCTGGAGCCGCAGCCTGCTCATAAGTTCTGCGCTCCTACCCCTTGTGCCGCCATTGCAGCCGGTGACCCACTAACCGGGACGCTGGCCACCTACTCACTACTCTTCTTACTTCTGGCTCTGTTAGGGGAGGCGGCGTGCTGCGGGTCTGTTCGCTCGCCGTAGTGGGGCTTGTGAATGGGACACTCAGGAGCTCAGTGTCCTGTCAGCAGTGAACGGGACCATTAACCCTAGGGAGGTTGGACCGTTTCCCCCCTAAGTCCACGAAGCAGGTAGGCTGGTGCCGGCCAGACCTGCCTAAAAACAATAAAAAAATAATAATAGGATTTTGGTTACCTACCGGTAAATCCTTTTCTCGTAGTCCGTAGAGGATGCTGGGGTCCACATTAGTACCATGGGGTATAGATGGGTCCACCAGGAGCCATAGGCACTTTAAGAGTTTGAGAGTGTGGGCTGGCTCCTCCCTCTATGCCCCTCCTACCAGACAGTCTAGAAACTGTGCCCGAGGAGACGGACATCTTCGAGAGAAGGATTTTACACAGATAGTGGCGAGATTCACACCAGCTCACACATACAAGGCACATCAGCTTGAAACACAGCAACCGCTGAAACATTACTTACCAAGTAACAATTAAGTACCCAACTAAAACGAAGTTGTACTGAACCAAATAACGATAGCAGGAAAACGAAGCGCTGGGCGGGTGCCCAGCATCCTCTACAGACTACGAGAAAAGGATTTACCGGTAGGTAACCAAAATCCTAATTTTCTCTTACGTCCTAGAGGATGCTGGGGTCCACATTAGTACCATGGGGATGTACCAAAGCTCCCAGAACAGGAGGGACAGAGCGGAGGCTCCTGCAGAACTGATTGACCAAACTTCAGGTCCTCAGCGGCCAAAGTATCGAACTTGTAGAACTTTGCAAACGTGTTCGACCCAGATCAAGTAGCTGTAAAGCAGAGACCCCCCGGGCAGCCACCCAGGAAGAACCCACCTTATGAGTAGAGTGGGCCTTAACAGACGTAGGACACGGCAATCCTGCCGTAGAATACGCATGTTGGATAGTGAACCTGATCCAGCGAGAGATTGTCTGCTTAGAAGCAGGACACCCAAGTTTCTTGGGATTATACAGGACAAACAGAGATTACATAGATTTTCAGAGCCCTTACAACATCCAAGGACTTTGATGAAATTGAGGAGTCAGTAACAACTGGCACTACAATAGGTTGGTTGATATGAAATGCCGACACAACCTTTGGAAGAAACAACGTGTCCGAAGCTCAGCCCTATCCTTATGGAAGATTAAGTATGGGCTTCTACAGGACAAAGCCCCCAACTCCGACACACGTCTAGCAGAAGCTAAGGCCAACAAAGTGACAGCCTTCCACGTGAGAAACTTAACCTCAACTTCAGTAGAGGCTCAAACCAGTCCGACTGGAGGAACTGTAACACCACGTTAAGATCCCAGGGCGCCGTAGGCAGCACAAAGGGAGGTTGGATGTGCAGAACTCCCTTCAAAAAAGTCTGAACCTCAGGGAAGGCAGCCAACTGTTTCTGTAAGAAAATGGATAAGGCCGGAACTTGGACCTTTATGGATCCCAACCTCAGGCCCATATCCACACCTGCTTGCAGGAAGAGGAGAAAACATCCCTGTTGAAACTCCACCATAGGAAACTTCTTGGACTCTCATCAAGATACATATTTTTTCCAAATACGATGGTAATGTTTAGACGTAACTCCTTTCCTAGCCTGTATCAGGGTATGAATAACCTTGTTCGGAATGCCCTTCCGAGCTAGTATCTGGCACTCAACCTCCATGCCGTCAAACGCAGCCGCGGTAAGTCTTCAAAGGTGAATGGCCCCTGCTGCAGCAGGTCCTCCCGAAGAGGACTCGGCTCTTCTAGCAGTAGATCCGCGTACCAAGACCTTCTTGGCCAGTCCGGAGCAATGAGGATCGCTTGAACCCTTGTTCTCATGAGCTTTAGCACTCTTGGAATGAGTGGGAGTGGTGGAAACACGTACACAGACTGGAAAACCCACGGAGTCACCAGGGCGTCCACCGCCACTGCTTGCGGGTCCCTCGACCTGGAACAATATCGCGGAAGCTTCTTGTTGAGACAAGAGGCCATCATGTCGATTTGAGGTACACCCCAAAGATCTTTTACCTCCGTGAACACCTCCGGATGGAGTCTCCACTCTCCTGGATGGAGATCGTGTCTGCTGAGGAAGTCCGCTTCCCAGTTGTCTACTCCCGGAATGAAGATGGCTGACAGCGCCAACATGTGTTATTCTGCCCAGAGGATGATTCTTGTTACCTCTGACATTGCAGCTCTGCTCTTCATTCCGCCCTGTCGGTTGATGTAAGCCACTGTCGTTACATTGTCCGACTGCGCTTGAATGGTCCGATTTCTCAGAAGATGGGCCGCTTGGAGAAGACCGTTGTAAACGGCCCTTAGTTCTAGAATGTTTATCGGCAGGCCGGCTTCTAGACTTGACCACCTTCCTTGGATGGTCTCCCCTCGAGTGACTACGCCCCAGCCTCGGAGACTTGCATTCGTGGTTAGAAGGATCCAGTCCTGAATCCCGAACCTGCGGCCCTCCAGAAGGTGAGGTAGTTGCAACCACCACAGGAGTGAAATCCTGGCCTTTGGTGACAGACGTATCCTCTGGTGCATATGTAGATGGGATCCCGACCACTTGTCCAGGAGATCCAGTTGGAAGGACCGAGCATGAAACCTCCCATACTCTAGAGCCTCGTAAGAGGCCACCATCTTTCCCAGAAGGCGAATGCACTGATGAACCGACACCCGGGCTGGCTTCAGGACATCCCGGACCATTGTTTGTAACACCAATGCTTTTTCCTCTGGAAGAAACACCCTCTGCACTCCAGTGTCGGGGATCATTCCCAGAAAGGACAACCTCCTGGTTGGTTCCAAATTTGATTTTGGAAGATTCAGGATCCAACCGTGTTCCCTGAGCAGGTGGGTCATGAGAAGGATGGACTGTAACAGCTTCTCCTTGGACATTGCCTTTATCAGCAGATTGTCCAGATATGGAATTATGTTCACCCCCTGTCTGCGGAGAACCATCATTTCCACCATCACCTTGGTGAACACCCTCGGTGCTTTGGAGAGGTCAAATGGCAGAGCCTGGAACGGATAGTGACAGTCCAACAGTGCGAATCAAAGATAAGCCTGATGCGGCGGCCAAATTGGAATGTGGAGGTACGCATCCTTGATATCCAGGGATACCAGAAATTCCCCCTCTTCCAGACTTGATATCACCGCCATTAGAGACTCCATTTTGAACTTGAACTCCTTCAGAAAGGGATTTAGCGATTTTAGGTTCAGAATGGGCCTTGACCGAACCATCCGGTTTCGATACCACGAAAAGGTTTGAATAGTAACCTTTGTTTTGCATATGAGGAGGGACCGGTACAATAACCTGTGCCTCCACCAACTTCTGGACGGCTGCCTGCAGGACAGCCTTGTCTGATTTGAAGATCGGTGAGGAGGAAGATCTTGAAATTCCAGCCTGTACCCCTGGGACACGATACCTTGCACCCAGGGATCCAGGTCAGACGACACCCAGACATGACAGAAATGCCTGAGTCCCACTCCCACCGGCCCCACCTCCGGGGTATGCAGTCCACAGTCATGCGGAGGACTTCGGGCGTACCTGAAGCAGGTTTCTGTTCCTGGGAACCCGCCGCAGCAGGTTTCTTGGATTTGGGCCGGCCCTCCCCTAAAGAAGGTGTTGGACGGTCTGGCCTTTCGTGGCTTGGCAGCCTGAAAGGGCTGTGATGTAGTTGAAGAAAAGGGTTTCTTCGTAGCAGGTGCAGCTGAAGGAAGAAAGGGGACTTACCCGCTGTAGCCGTGGAGATCCACCAAAAAGCCTGACCTGTGTACGGTAGGGTCTCCACACTCCTCCTGGATTCCCCAATGGTAGACCACTGTCGCAGCTACAGTCCTCGACGAGCTGAGACAGACATGGAAGAAATTCCTGGAGCCATGGAACCCAGGTCTTTCATGGGTTCTACCAGAAATCCTGCCGAATCCTGAATGTTACGCAAAAACAATTCAACGTCAGATTTATCCATAGTATCCAAATCTTCAAGTAATGTGCCTGACCACTTTATTATAGCTTTGGCAATCCAAGCACTGGCAATAGTGGGACGCAATATAGCTCCTGAAGCAGTGTACATGGATTTGAGCGTATTATCAATTTTACGATCAGCTGGCTCTTTCAAGGCGGTGGATCCTGGAACAGGTAAAACCACGTTTTTTGAGAGTCTGGATACAGACGCGTCAACAATGGGCGGGTTCTCCCATTTTTTTCTTTCCTCCAGAGGGAAAGGAAACACCACCAGGACCCTTTTACGGATCTGGAATGTCTTCTCAGGGTTTTCCCAGGCTTTTTAAAAAAAACGAGATTTATGGTAAGAACTTACCTTTGTTAAATCTCTTTCTGCGAGGTACACTGGGCTCCACAAGGATTGGGCAATGGGGTGTAGAGTAGGATCTTGATCCGAGGCACCAACAAGCTCAAAGCTTTGACTGTTCCCAGAATGCACAGCACCGCCTCCTCTATAACCCCGCCTCCCTGCACAGGAGCTCAGTTTTTAGTTAACCAGCCCAATGCAGTAGCAGGAAAAGAGATAACAACGGTTAGTAGCCACATACACCACACTCTCACGACAAGAGAAGTGTCGGCGGCTAATGCCATACCAACCCAAAGAAGCTAAGTGCATCATGGTGGGCGCCTTGTGGAGCCCAGTGTACCTCGCAGAACAAGATTTAACAAAGGTAAGTTCTTACCATAGATCTCGTTTTCTGTTGCGGGGAACACTGGGCTCCACAAGGATGGGACAATGGGGATGTCCTAAAGCAGTTCCTTATGGGAGGGGACGCACTGTAGCGGGCACAAGAACCCGGCGTCCAAAGGAAGCAGCAGTATCGAAGGCATAGAACCTTATGAACGTGTTCCCAGAGGACCACGTAGCCGCCTTGCACAATTGATCTAGGGTCGCACCACGTTGGGCCGCCCAAGAGGGTCCAACAGACCGAGTAGAATGGGCCGTAATGTGAGCAGGAGCTGACAGACCAGCCCTCACATAAGCATGTGCAATCACCATTCTAATCCATCTGGCCAGGGTTTGCTTGTGAGCAGGCCAGCCACGTTTGTGAAATCCAAACAAAACAAAGAGAGAATCAGATTTTCGAATAGAAGCAGTTCTCTTCACATAGATACAGAGATCCCGTACCACATCCAAAGACCGCTCTTTGGGAGACAAATCTGGAGACAAAGGCCGGAACCACAATCTCCTGATTAAGGTGGAACGAAGAAACCACCTTAGGCAAATATCCGGGCAGAGTCCTAAGAACCGCCCGGTCACGGTGAAAAATCAGATATGGGGAACTACAAGGCAAGGCACCCAGATCCGACACTCTTCTAGCAGAGGCAATAGCCAGCAAGAACACCACCTTAAGGTAAAGCCACTTAAGGTCCGCTGAACCAAGGGGTTCAAACGGAGGCTCTTGTAACGCCTCCAAAACCACCGACAAGTCCCAAGGAGCCACAGGCGGGACATAGGGAGGTTGGATACGCAACACACCCTGAGTGAAAGTATGAACATCAGGTAAAGTTGCAATTTTTCTCTGAAACCACACCGACAAGGCAGAAATATGAACCTTGAGTGAGGCCAGACGCAGACCTAAATCTAGACCCTGCTGCAGAAAAGCCAAAAGTTTGGCTGTACTAAACTTGGAAGCATCATAATTGTTAGATGCGCACCAAACAAAGTAGGAATGCCAGACCCTATGGTAAATCCGTGCAGAAGCCGGTATCCGGGCCCACAACATAGTTTTAATGACCTCTTCAGAAAAACCCTTAGCCCTCAAGACGGAAGCTTCAAGAGCCACGCCGTCAAAGACAGCCGGGCTAGGTCCTGGTAAACACAGGAGCCCTGAACGAGGAGGTCTGGGCGTTGTGGAAGTAGAATTGGATGCTCTGACGATAGGCCTTGCAGGTCTGAGAACCAATGCCGTCTGGGCCACGCTGGAGCTATGAGAAGCAGATTTCCTTTTTCTTGCTTGAACTTCCGAATTACCCTGAGCAGGAGTGACACCGGAGGGAACATGTACGGCAGCCGAAACCTCCACGGCACCGCCAGCGCATCCACGAATGCTGCTTGAGGATCCCTTGTCCTTGCTCCGAAGACCGGAACCTTGTGATTGTGTCGAGATGCCATCAGATCTACGTCTGGAAGACCCCACTTTTCCACTAGGAGTTGAAACATTTCTGGATGGAGGCCCCACTCGCCGGCATGCACGTCCTGACGACTGAGAAAGTCCGCTTCCCAATTCAGGACTCCCGGAATGAATATTGCCGATATGGCCGGTAGATGGCGTTCCGCCCAACGTAGAATTCGTGAGACTTCCTTCATTGCCAAACGGCTTCGAGTGCCGCCTTGATGATTTATGTAAGCCACTGTGGTGGCGTTGTCCGAATGTACTTGAACACGACGGTTCTGAATTAAATGCTGGGCCAGGTTCAACGCATTGTAGACCGCCCGCAATTCCAGAACGTTGATCAAGAGGAGAGATTCCTCCTTGGTCCACCGACCCTGAAGGGAGAGTTGCTCCAGCACTGCGCCCCAGCCTCTTAGACTGGCATCTGTCGTCAACAGGACCCAGTTGGATATCCAGAAGGGACGGCCCCTGCACAACTGTTCGTCCCAGACGGACCTCCGGAGTCAATGAGATCATCTGAGACCTGATACGGTGAGGCAGGCCGTCCCACTTGGCTAGAATCAGCCTCTGGAGGGGGCGAGAATGGAATTGAGCATACTCCACCATGTCGAATGCTGAGACCATGAGGCCTAGCACCTGCATTGCTGAATGTATCGACACTTGCGGACAAGAAAGAAAGCAACGAATCCTGTCCTGAAGCTTCAGGACTTTCTCCTGAGACAAGAACAACCGCTGGTTGTGAGTGTCCAATAGCGCTCCCAGGTGCACCATGCTCTGAGCAGGGACCAGGGAGGATTTCTTCCAGTTGATGAGCCACCCGTGGGCTTGTAGAAACCGGACCGTCATATCCAGATGACGTAGGAGAAGTTCTGGGGAATTTGCCAGGATTAACAAGTCGTCCAGATACGGCAGTATCCTGACCCCTTGACGGCGGAGTACCACCGTCATCACCGCCATTACTTTGGTGAAGACTCGCGGAGCCGTTGTTAAACCAAAAGGTAACGCCCGAAACAGGTAATGGAGGTTGCCAATAGCGAACCTCAGGTATTGCTGATGTGACGCTGCTATAGGAATATGCAGGTAAGCATCTTGTATGTCCACGGAGACCATGTAGTCCCCAGCGAAGGGTTTCCATACGGAACTTGGAAACCTTCACAAACCTGTTCAATGCCTTGAGGTTGAGAATGGGCCGGGAGGACCCATTCGGTTTCGGGACTAGAAACAGTGGAGAATAGTACCTACGGCCCCTCTGAGCAAGAGGCACCTGTACTACAACTCCTGTATCCAGGAGGGTCTGTACCACCGAATGCAGAGTGTTTGCCTTTGTCTGGTCCGACGGGACGTCTGTCTGGCAAAATCGATGAGGGGGTCGGTTTTTGAAGGCTATGGCGTAACCTCGAGTGACGACTTCCCGTACCCCGGCATCTGAAGTGGTCTTCCACCATTCCTGGGTATACCCTAGAAGCCGGTCCCCCACCCTGGGATCCCCCAGGGGGAGGCCCACCCCGTCATGCGGCAGGCTTATCGGTCTTGGAAGCTGGCTGACGGGCAGCCCAGGCTCTTTTGGGCTTCGGCTTACCAGGTTTGGAAGTGCGGGCCTGCTTGTGGTACGCCTGACCTTTTGCTTTACCTGAAGGGCGAAAGGACGTACATTTAGCCTTCGACACAGAAGGAGCGGTATTTGGCAGACAGGCAGTTTTGGCAGTAGCTAAGTCAGCCACTATCTTATTTAAGTCCTCCCCAAACAGAATATCTCCCTTGAAAGGGAGTACCTCCACGGTTTTTCTAGAGTCCAGATCCACAGACCAGGATCTCAGCCACAATATCCGGCGAACCAGGACTGACGTAGTAGGGGCCTTGGCTGCTAGGATACCGGCATCCGAAGCCACCTCTTTAATATAGCGAGAAGCTGTGACTATATATGACAAGCATTGTCTAGCATGGTCAGAGGAGATTTCAGCATCTAACTCCAAGGCCCACGCTTCAATAGCCTCGGCAGCCCATGTAGCTGCAATAGTGGGCCTTTGCGCAGCACCCGTGAGGGTGTAAATCGCATTCAGACAACCCTCCACACGCTTATCCGTAGGCTCTTTTAGAGATGTGATGGTAGTGACAGGCAGAGCTGAGGAAACCACCATCCTAGCCACATGTGAGTCCACTGGAGGAGGCGTTTCCCAATTCTTAGACAGCTCTGGCACGAGGGGATAGCGAGCCAGCATCTTCTTTTGAGGCACAAACATCGTACCCGGGTTTTCCCAGGGTGCTGACGTATATCCACTAGGTGGTCAGAGTGAGGTAAAACTTGTTTAACCACCTTCTGACGCTTGAACCTATCTGGTTTCTTAGGAGGGACGGATGGCTCGGGATCATCCGTAATCTGTAGAATTAAGTTAATAGCCTCCACAAGATCAGGAACATCCACATGTGAACTACCCTCCCCATTAACCGTATCTGAGTCAGAACCTGTGGGGTCAGTGTACGTGCCGTCTTCATCAGACGAGGTGTCACCGACAGCAGTGGATTGTGAGGAGACAAGCGCTCGCTTAGAGGACCCCTTGGACTTAGGCGAGCGATGGTCAGACTTTTTAGTAGTCAGGGACTGGTTCAACTTCTTTAATTGAGCAGATACATCGTCCGCCCACGGCGGGTTAGCTGCAGGGACCACATACGGTTGTACCGGCATTGGGGGTCCCATAGGGGGTGTTAGTTTATGAACTAGCGTATGTAGAAGCATGGAAAAAGCGGCCCACGGTGGGTCAGTATGTGCCTCTGTTGCCACAGTCCCACTGGGGGGCAAGGAGCCCCCAGAACCAGAGCCCACAGCTGCTATAGTCTCCTCATATGGGTCTGTGGCTTCAGCAACACCGGCAGTGTGTTCAGCCCCAGAACCGTTACCCTCAGAAGCAGACATGATATAACTTGCAGTATGAGGTTAACACAGTACAATTATCAGTAGCACTATACCTCTAAACCTAAACCCCTGCGCAGTGTAGTCAGCACTAGTAGAGATAAAGGAGAGATTTGGTGACTAAATCACAAAGAAAAATACGTAATACAGTATATCTTTGTGAAAATCCTATATTAGATAAAACTTGACGCACCAAGCCCCCTCAGGTTATAGAATATAGGGATAGCAAGTTGAGTGAAAGACACGAAATGGACAACACTCAGCTATCAAATGCACACACAGAAAGTCACAGTTTGTACAATGCAGAGGTTATTACTGACAATAATACTGCACTGGACTAGCTTACACAGCTAAATAACAGATATAACAGTACACAGTAAGAACTGGATGTATATCACAGGGTAATTGTACTAGGAAACCCTGACTAAATGCACTCTCTTTTAACTATCACTGTCTAAAAAGGCAGGTAGAATACTTAAGTGTCATGTAAAGTCACAGCACTGACAACCAGGCGGCTTTACATAGGAGGATTTGCCCAAGCAGTCCCAGGAACAGTGAGCTGAGGGATAATGGCGCCGCAGACACTGACAGGGAGTGAGGAAAAGACAGAGATGCAGCTCCAGGGCGGGAACACTTGCTAGAAATGGCGCCCTGGGGCTGGGGGAGGGGCTTCAGGTCTAAGCCTTATCCCCCTGCTGGCAAAACTACCGGGTACTGTGGGCGATATAAAATAAGAATTTACTTACCGATAATTCTATTTCTCGCAGTCCGTAGTGGATGCTGGGAACTCCGTAAGGACCATGGGGAATAGCGGCTCCGCAGGAGACTGGGCACAAAAGTAAAGCTTTAGGACTACCTGGTGTGCACTGGCTCCTCCCCCTATGACCCTCCTCCAAGCCTCAGTTAGGATACTGTGCCCGGACGAGCGTACACAATAAGGAAGGATTTTGAATCCCGGGTAAGACTCATACCAGCCACACCAATCACACCGTACAACCTGTGATCTGAACCCAGTTAACAGCATGATAACAGAGGAGCCTCTGAAAAGATGGCTCACAACAATAATAACCCGATTTTTGTAACAATAACTATGTACAAGTATTGCAGACAATCCGCACTTGGGATGGGCGCCCAGCATCCACTACGGACTATGAGAAATAGAATTATCGGTAAGTAAATTCTTATTTTCTCTAACGTCCTAAGTGGATGCTGGGGACTCCGTAAGGACCATGGGGATTATACCAAAGCTCCCAAACGGGCGGGAGAGTGCGGATGACTCTGCAGCACCGAATGAGAGAACTCCAGGTCCTCCTCAGCCAGGGTATCAAATTTGTAGAATTTAGCAAACGTGTTTGCCCCTGACCAAGTAGCTGCTCGGCAAAGTTGTAACGCCGAGACCCCTCGGGCAGCCGCCCAAGATGAGCCCACCTTCCTTGTGGAATGGGCTTTTACAGATTTTGGCTGTGGCAGGCCTGCCACAGAATGTGCAAGCTGAATTGTACTACAAATCCAACGAGCAATAGTCTGCTTAGAAGCAGGAGCACCCAGCTTGTTGGGTGCATACAGGATAAACAGCGAGTCAGATTTCCTGACTCCAGCCGTCCTGGAAACATATATTTTCAAAGCCCTGACTACGTCCCACAACTTGGAGTCCTCCAAGTCACTAGTAGCCGCAGGTACCACAATAGGTTGGTTCAGATGAAACACTGAAACCACCTTAGGGAGAAAATGAGGACGAGTCCTCAATTCCACCCTGTCTGAATGGAAGATCAGATAAGGGCTTTTACAGGATAAAGCCCGCCAATTCTGACACGTGCCTGGCCGAGGCCAGGGCCAACAACATGACCACTTTCCATGTGAGATATTTTAACTCCACAGATTCAAGTGGTTCAAACCAATGTGACTTTAGGAACCCCAAAACTACATTGAGATCCCAAGGTGCCACTGGAGGCACAAAAGGAGGCTGTATATGCAGTACCCCTTTTACAGACGTCTGAACTTCAGGTAGTGAAGCTAGTTCTTTCTGGAAGAAAATTGACAGGGCCGAAATTTGAACCTTAATGGACCCCAATTTTAGGCCCATAGACACTCCTGTTTACAGGAAATGCAGGAATCGACCTAGTTGAAATTCCTCCATCGGGGCCTTACTGGCCTCGCACCACGCAACATATTTTCGCCAAATGCGGTGATAATGCTTTGCGGTTACATCCTTCCTGGCTTGACCAGGGTAGGGATGACTTCATCCGGAATGCCTTTTTCCTTCAGGATCCGGCGTTCAACCGCCCTGCCGTCAAACGCAGCCGCGGTAAGTCTTGGAATAGACAGGGTCCTTGCTGGAGCAGGTCCCTTCTTAGAGGTAGAGGCCACGGGTCCTCCGTGAGCATCTCTTGAAGTTCCGGGTACCAAGTCCTTCTTGGCCAATCCAGAGCCACGAGTATAGTTCTTACTCCCCTCCGTCTTATAATTCTCAGTACTTTTGGTATGAGAGGAAGAGGAGGGAACACATACACTGACTGGTACACCCACGGTGTTACCAGAGCATCCACAGCTATTGCCTGAGGGTCCCTTGACCTGGCGCAATACCTGTCCAATTTTTTGTTTAGGCGGTACGCCATCATGTCCACCTTTGGTTTTTCCCAATGGTTTACAATCATGTGGAAGACTTCTGGGTGAAGTCCCCACTCTCCCGGGTGGAGGTCGTGCCTGCTGAGGAAGTCTGCTTCCCAGTTGTCCACTCCCGGAATGAACACTGCTGACAGTGCTATCACATGATTTTCCGCCCAGCGAAAAATCCTTGCAGCTTCTGCTATTGCCCTCCTGCTTCTTGTGCCGCCCTGTCTGTTTACGTGGGCGACTGCCGTGATGTTGTCCGACTGGATCAGCACCGGCTGACCTTGAAGCAGAGGTCTTGCTTGGCTTAGGGCATTGTAAATGGCCTTTAGCTCCAAAATATTTATGTGAAGTGATGTCTCCAGGCTTGACCACAAGCCCTGGAAATTTCTTCCCTGTGTGACTGCTCCCCAGCCTCGCAGGCTGGCATCCGTGGTCACCAGGACCCAGTCCTGAATGCCGAATCTGCGGCCCTCTAGAAGATGAGCACTCTGCAACCAACACAGGAGAGACACCCTTGTCTTTGGTGACAGGGTTATCCGCTGATGCATCTGAAGATGCGATCCGGACCATTTGTCCAGCAGGTCCCACTGGAAAGTTCTTGCGTGGAATCTGCCGATGGAATTGCTTCGTAGGAAGCCACCATTTTTCCCAGGACCCTTGTGCACTGATGCACTGACACTTGGCCTGGTTTTAGGAGGTTTCTGACTAGTTCGGATAACTCCCTGGCTTTCTCCTCCGGGAGAAAACACCTTTTTCTGGACTGTGTCCAGGATCATCCCTAGGAATAGAAGACGTGTCGTCGGGATCAGCTATGATTTTGGAATATTGAGAATCCAACCGTGCTGCCGCAGCACTATCTGAGATAGTGCTACCCCGACTTCCAACTGTTCCCTGGATCTTGCCCTTATCAGGAGATCGTCCAAGTAAGGGATAACTAAAACTCCCTTCTTTCGAAGGAGTATCATCATTTCGGCCATTACCTTGGTAAAGACCCGGGGTGCCGTGGACAATCCAAACGGCAGCGTCTGAAAATGATAGTGACAGTTCTGTACCACAAACCTGAGGTACCCTTGGTGAGAAGGGTAAATTGGGACATGTAGGTAAGCATCTTTGATGTCCAGAGAGACCATATAGTCCCCTTCTTCCAGGTTTGCAATCACTGCTCTGAGTGACTCCATCTTGAATTTGAACCTTTGTATGTAAGTGTTCAAGGATTTTAGATTTAAAATTGGTCTCACCGAGCCGTCCGGCTTCGGTACCACAAATAGTGTGGAATAGTACCCCTTTCCCTGTTGCAGGAGGGGTACCTTGATTTTCACCTGCTGGGAATACAGCCTGTGAATGGCTTGCAATACTGTCTCCCTGTCTGAGGGAGACGTCGGTAAAGCAGACTCTATGAAACGGCGAGGGGGAGACGTCTCGAATTTCTTGAGACGGGCCCCCACCGTGCCTGAGACCGCTTGTAAAGCCCCAGCGTCATGCTTAGGACTTTGCGGAGGCGGGAGAGGGCTTTTGTTCCTGGGAATTGGCTGTTTGCTGCAGCCTTTTTCCTCTCCCTCTGCCACGGGGCAGAAATTAGGCGCCTTTTGCCCGCTTGCCCTTATGGGGCCGAAAGGACTGCGCCTGATAATATGGCGTCTTCTTAGGTTGAGAAGCTACCTGGGGTAAAATGTGGATTTTCCAGCCGTTGCCGTGGCCACCAGGTCTGTTAGACCTACCCCAAATAAGTCCTCCCTTTTATAAGGCGATACTTCCATATGCCTTTTGGAATCAGCATCACCTGACCACTGTCTTGTCCATAACCCTCTTCTGGCAGAAATGGACAGCGCACTTACTCTTGATGCCAGTCGGCAAATATCCCTCTGTGCATCACGCATATATAGAAATGCATCCTTTAAAATGCTCTATAGTTAGTAATATACTGTCCCTATCTAGGGTATCAATATTGTCAGTCAGGGAATCCGACCAAGCCACCCCAGCACTGCACATCCAGGCTGAGGCGATTGCTGGTCGCAGTATCACACCCGTGTGAGTGTATATACATTTTAGGATATTTTACTGCTTTCTGTCAGCAGGTTCCTTAAGGGCGGCCGTATCCGGGGACGGTAGTGCCACCTGTTTAGACAAGCGTGTGAGCGCTTTATTCACCCTAAGCGGTGTTTCCCAACGTGCCCTATCCTCTGGCGGGAAGGGGTATGATGCTAATAACTTTTTAGGAATTAACAGTTTTTATCGGGGGAAACCCACGCATCATCACACACTTCATTTAATTCCTCAGATGCAGGAAAAACTACAGGCAGTTTTTTCTCACCCAACATAATACCCTTTTTAGTGGTACTGGTATTATCAGAAATGTGTAAAAACATTTTCCATAGCCTCAATCATGTAACGTGTGGCCCTACTGGAAGTCACATTCGTCTCTTAATCGTCGACACTGGAGTCAGTATCCGTGTCGGCGTCTGTATCTGCCATCTGCGGTAACGGGCGTTTTAGAGCCCCAGATGGCTTTTGAGACACCTGGACAGGCACAGGCTGAGTCGCCGGCTGTCTCATGTCATCAATCTTTTGTAAAGAGCTGACACTGTCACATAATTCCTTCCATAAGCTCATCCACTCAGGTGTCGACTCCCTAGGGGGTGACATCTCTGTTACAGGCAATTGCTCCGCCTCCACCTCATTTACTTCCTCATACATGTCGACACAACGTACCGACACCCAGCACACACACAGGGAATGCTCTGATAGAGGACAGGACCCCACTAGCCCTTTGGGGAGACAGAGGGAGAGTATGCCAGCACACACCAGAGCGCTATATATATATATATATATATACAGGGATAACCTTATATAAGTGTTTTTCCCCTTATAGCTGCTGTATAGTTAATACTGCGCCTAATTAGTGCCCCCCTCTCTTTTTTAACCCCTTTCTGTAGTGTAGTAACTGCAGGGGAGAGCCAGGGAGCTTCCCTCCAACGGAGCTGTGAGAGAAAATGGCGCCAGTGTGCTGAGGAGATAGGCTCCGCCCCTTTCTCGGCGGCCTTTTCTCCCGTTTTTCTGTGGAATCTGGCAGGGGTTAAAATTCATCCATATAGCCCTGGGGGCTATATGTGATGTATTTTCGCCAGCCAAGGTGTTTTTATTGCTGCTCAGGGCGCCCCCCCCTAGCGCCCTGCACCCTCAGTGACCGGAGTGTGCTGAGGAGCAATGGCGCACAGCTGCAGTGCTGTGCGCTACCTTGGTGAAGACAGGATGTCTTCTGCCGCCGATTTTTCCGGACCTCTTCTTGCTTCTGGCTCTGTAAGGGGGCCGGCGGCGCGGCTCTGGGACCGAGCTCCGAGGCTGGGCCTGTGTTCGGTCCCTCTGGAGCTAATGGTGTCCAGTAGCCTAAGAAGCCCAATCCACTCTGCACGCAGGTGAGTTCGCTTCTTCTCCCCTTAGTCCCTCGATGCAGTGAGCCTGTTGCCAGCAGGTCTCACTGAAAATAAAAAACCTAAAACTAAACTTTCACTAAGAGCTCAGGAGAGCCCCTAGTGTGCACCCTTCTCGGCCGGGCACAAAAATCTAACTGAGGCTTGGAGGAGGGTCATAGGGGGAGGAGCCAGTGCACACCAGGTAGTCCTAAAGCTTTACTTTTGTGCCCAGTCTCCTGCGGAGCCGCTATTCCCCATGGTCCTTACGGAGTTCCCAGCATCCACTAGGACGACAGAGAAAAATAGGTTTAGAGAGAAAACCTGACCTGCGCCCATGCCCTGGTGATCTAGTGGGATCGCCTGTATCCACAGTGTCCACCGCCAGCGTGCGTGGCCCGCCTCCCACTGACCACGCCGGATCGCGATAAAGACTGGGTCCCGCAAGCGGGTCCCACTTACCACCTCCTGAAGCGCGGCCACCCGATCCTGGAGAGCCCCAGCCATGTGTGTCTAACGTGAAGAAAACCGGAGCCTCCGCTGTATGTACCCGGCAACCAGGGCTCGGGAGTGTACAGCGCCGCTGGGGAGAGCTGGAGCTGCAGCAGAGAATGTCTCCTGACATTTACCACCGCTACTGCCCTTGAAGTCTTCACTTTTTCTTCACAAAAAAGCTCTTTAGGGCTGCCTGAAGCAGCCCCCCTGTTAAGTGCCTGCTTACTGCAGCACCAACTTACAAAACTGAGCTCCTGTGCAGGGAGGCGGGGTTATAGAGGAAGCGGCGCTGTGCATTCTGGAAACAGTCAAAGCTTTGAGCCTGTTGGTGCCTCGGATCAAGATCCTACTCTACATTCCATTGTCCAATCCTTGTGGAGCCCAGTGTACCCCGCAGCAGAAATAGCATTTAATTCTTTTGACGCAGGGAAGGTTAGCGAGGCTTTCTTATTTTCAGTGAAGTAAGCCTCCTCAACCTGCACAGGTGTTGCATCAGTAATATTTAACACATCCCTAATGGCCTCTATCATCGACTGCACCCCTTTTGCAAGAGATGCTGCCCCCCTCAACACATCCCATCACCGTCTTCAGTGTCAGAATCGGTATTCGTGTCATCTTGCATAATCTGTGCAAGAGCACATTTTTGGGAATATACAGCGGGGGGCCCTGAGGTAACAGAACTGGGCCAGACTGCCATAGAGTTCTGTAAAGCCTGAGTTGCAGACTCATTCTGTACAACCCTAGTAGAAATCTGAGAAATCATAGATTTGATAGAGGATAACCACTCAGGCTCCATTGCTGGTATCTGTGCTAAAACAGTGCAATCCTGATTACATGGAATGGGATCATCCTGAGAAGACATATCCGCTGCAGTATATGACACAGAGACCCTGGAAATCGCTAAATGGAGACCACAGACACTCCACACACACACACAGGGAAGGACAGACAGAGTTTCACCCCCAAGAATGGCAAGAGAGACACAGAGATTGGAGCCAACCCACACACATCGCTTTTTAGGTAAAAGGAGACCCCCAACCAGCGCTGACTGTGCAGCTTAATAGGTTACACAGTCTGTATACAGCCTCACCCCCTTCTACAACCACCTGGTACCGTGAGAGATAGCTGGAGTTGTTCTGGAGGGAATTGCTCTTCACTGACAGCGTTGTGCAGGCAGGAAAATGGTGCTGAATGCTGCTGGGTCCGCTCCGAGAAGCTCCGCCCCCAAAATGGCGCTGTCTTCCCGATTTTCATAGGATTATACTGGCCTGAGGCATTATGCTGGCAGAGATCTTGGGACTCAGACAGGCTGTGTGACCAGTGTAGGGTGTAGGCGCTGGCTCAGGGTGCCCCTCACAGCACCGCACTATGTACCGCTGATCCCTGGAGCGCAGTTAGTACTGCGCTCCATACCCTGTTGCCGCCATCTTCACACCGGCCCCCCACGTGCTGGGGGAGGGGGGGCAGTGACTCACTCACCACTGATCTTCTGTCTCTGTACGGGGGTGGCGGCATGCTGCTGGGGTGAGCGATCCCCTGTGGCGGGGAACGATCAATACCCTCAGGAGCTGTGTCCTGTCAGCGGAGATAGTGGCTCAGACCCCGCAGGGCGGACACTACTCCTCCCCCTTAGTCCCACAAAGCAGGGAGGCTGTTGACATAATAACCTCTAAAAAAACTTTTTCTAAAGAAGCGCTGTAGAGCTCCCCTAGCTGTGACCGGCTCCTCCCAGGCACAGTTTCTAAACTGAGTCTGGTAGGAGGGGCATAGAGGGAGGAGCCAGCCCACACTCTCAAACTTTTAAAGTGCCCATGGCTCCTGGTGGACCTGTCTACAGACCATGGTACAAATGTGGACCCCAGCATCCTCTAGGACAGGGGTGGGGAACCTCAGGCCCGAGGGCCGTATAAGGCCCTCAAAGCCACTTGATCCGGCCCGACCAGGCTCACCTAAACGTGAGGAGATGCCGAGCACCTGCTGAGATTTTACCACCAGCGGGCGCCTGGCTCCTCAGCAGCAGCCGGAGGTAGGAGCTCACTCCTGAGCTCCAGCTTCTGGCTCAGGCAGTGTACATGTGTGGCTGTGCTGTGCTATGGGAGAGACGTCATGACATCTCCCATAGTTTCGAGGAGAGGGAGGGCAGTGGTCCGGAAGCAGGAGCAGGGCTGGTGAGCATTGATTTTCTTTTCTTTCTTTTAATGTGTGTGTGTGTGTGTGTGTGTAAGCGGCACTACTAGGGGGCATATCTAATGGGGCATAACTACAGGGGGCATATCTAATGGGGCATAACTACAGGGGGCATAACAACTGACGGGGCATATCTAATGGGCCAAAACAACTGACAGTGGGCATATCTAATGGGGCATAACAACTGACTGAGGACAAATCTAATTGGGCATAACAAGTGACTGGGGGCAAATCTAATTGGGCATAACAAGTGACTGGGGGCAAATCTAATTGGGCATAACAAGTGACTGGGGGCATAACAAATGACTGGGGGCATAACTACTGACTGAGGGCAGGCTAATTTTTAAGTTAATAATTTTTGTATGGCCCCCGAAGGATTTTATAAATATTCAAATGGCCCTTCGTAGAAAATAGCTTCCCCACCCCTGCTCTAGGACGTTAAGAGAAAGGAAAATAAATGCGGGAAAACTCTTCAGGAGCTTTCCAAGCGTGACCGGCTCCTCCGGGCATATTTTCTAAACTGAGTCTGGTAGGAGGGGCATAGAGGGAGGAGCCAGCCCACACTATCAATTTCTTAAAGTGCCAATGGCTCCTAGTGGACCCGTCTATACCCCATGGTACTAACGTGGACCCCCGTATCCTCTAGGACGTAAGAGAAAAGAAGAAGAGGTAATAGTATCTGCCTTCCCTGGAATCTTCTCCAGAGTACCGACTTTCTTGTAATGGGTAGTATGTATTAAAGAATCTTTCTGCCACTCTCACGGATGTAGTACTGGTCATCAAAACTTGGTACTGTCCTTTCCACCTGCCTATTAAACAACCTGAATGTAAGATGTTGCGGATCATAACAGAACATTCTCCATGCTCAATATTGTGGCATTTTGCTTCTGGCATCTCTGGAGACAATCATTTCAAAGTCCTTTGCTGTTGCCTTAAATACTTACTCAGGTACTGAACAGTCACTTCATGGTTGCACTAGAAATCTTCTTGACGACCTATCATCAAATGGAATTGTTTACCAAAACAAAAGCTTTTTAAAAGGGTGAAAGGTGGTCTGGGAGTGATCCTGATGTTGTGCAAGACTAGTGGCATTGATTCTGGCCACGCTAACCAAGTCTCAACCGTCACCTACTGAACTTGTTCTTCCCAAATTATAGCTTATAATAACATTTATTTATATACTCATTATACAAATGCTTTTTTAATCTTAACTATGATATTTAACCAAACATAACCTACTGCAATTATTATAATTTGTGTGTAAATAACAAAAAAAAAAAAAAATCAGACATCAATCATTCACTTTGAAAAGTGAGGGGTCATCGCGGGGTAAGAACATACTTTATGCATTACGCGGGAACCTAATGAACCATTAGCAAGGTGTGGGAACTCATCTTACCTACAAAGGATGCTAAGGAGAAAAAGGATAACAAATTTTATAATGTCCTATGTAAGACACATTATGTATAAGATTATGTATGGATAAATGAATATTTAAATGTTTCAATGTTGACATACATCAATACTAATTTTCTTTCAAATGTATACATTACTTTACCCTTTTTATCAAAACCAATGTTACAAATTCAACATAATTTTTAAATTCCTAGATTGAACTACTTGGATGAAGTGGATTTGTATTACCTGGAATGAGCCCTTTTGCAGGAGGAATATGGGTTACCTCTGTTGGTATTGTTTTCCCAGTGCTCTTTTCCTAAACAAGTAAGACAAGACGATGCCCTCCTGCCTGCTTGTGAATACAAGGCTGGAGCACCAGTATGATCCCCACAAGTTTACACATACCCTCCTTACCCAAATGAGTCAGACCAAATGTTGGGAGTGATTCAGACCTGATCGTAGATGTACTAAATTTAGCACATCTACGATTAGCTTCCCTGAGATGCGGGGGGACGTCCAGCACAGGGCTAGTCCGCCCAGCATGTCAGGGTCCCCCCCTCTCCTGCACAAGTACAAAAGCATTGCACAGTGGCGATGCTTTTGTACTTGAAGAGTAAGCTCTCAGCCAGCGCAGCAGGGAGCTACTCGTCGCTGCCCAGGACGCAGCGGCTGCGTGTGACGTCAATCAGGCAGAGGAGATCACAGGGATAGACAGCCGTCGGCTGTCTGGCATGCGCCGGATGCTCAGTTCAGACCTGATTGCTGCTGTGCAAACACGCACAGCACTGATCAGGTGTGAATGAAGCCCCCTGCCTCAATTCAGGTCTGAAAATATGCCCTGGGGGTCACTGGCCTACCATATCCCGAGGACTCCCGACCACATTCCTTTAACTTCCAGACAGCTTTTGCCGATTGGGAACACAATTCTTGCATTTTAATTCATTTCTATACGAGTCCCAAACATCAGCAGGTTAAAATCTTTACATTTGTTGCCTGAATTCTTGGTAACTGAGTTATATGTGAGGCTGAGCACTCTTTTGCAATTTCATCAGCTCCCTTTGTTTTAATACAGTACATTTAATCACTTTGTACGCAAGTGATTAGAGATGTTATATTGGTCACTACCAGTGGCAGCTGTATAGGCATCAATAATCCCTTTGTGAACCTTTAAACATCTTATCATAAACATAAAACAAAACACAAATTCTAATTTGTCATAGGATCCCAGCTTTATTTATAACCTCAAAAGTTATCTTTAGTTGGCCTTAGTATTATCTTCTGCTAAACCACATTATCTAAAAATAATAATACAATCTATGTTGTCTAGGAAATGCGCACTCTGATTTAAATGTTCCATGCAATCATGTATATCTATGTAACTGCTGAATCCTCTTTGTGACTATGGGGGTAATTCAGACCTGACCGCTCCTCTGCAAATTTGCAGAGGCTTGCATAAGATAGTCGCCACCCAGACAGAGTGAAAATCTGCTAACACCGGTCAGCTGCAAATCCGTACGCAACTCACTATCGAATGATTTTTCCAGTCTATGTGTAGGCCAGGACCTACTCCTACAGTGCGCTAGAATCAGGCTGATAGGGGCCGGAGCAGACGTCACACACCCTCCCTGAAAACGCTTGGGCACGCCTGCATTTTTCCTGACACTCTCAGAAAAGAGCCAGTTACCACTCCCAAACACCGGCTTCCTGTCAAATTGCGTACTCCTAGCGATCAAAAAAGTTGGCTTGATTTTTTCGCAGTTTGCCCTTGCATTACGTGCGCATTACGATCCGTACACATGCAAAATCAATAAATAATCGCTCGCCTTGCGAATTCGCACAACAGCGCTCAGGTCTGAATCAGGCCCAATATTTCCTCCACCCTTTGTGTCTTATGAGATACATTTGGTGAATAACATACAGGATTTAGCATATATCTTTCGATGGGTATTATTTGTTGGTACTATAAAGGTCAATTCCCATCTTGTGCCAAATTTAAATTGAAACCAATTTGCCTGTGATGCGTAAAAATAAGAATTTACTCACCGGTAATTCTATTTCTCGTAGTCCGTAGTGGATGCTGGGTACTCCGTAAGGACCATGGGGAATAGACGGGCTCCACAGGAGACTGGGCACTCTAAAAGAAAGATTAGGTACTATCTGGTGTGCACTGGCTCCTCCCTCTATGCCCCCCTCCAGACCTCAGTTAGGGAAACTGTGCCCGGAAGAGCTGACATTACTAGGAAAGGATTTGGAATCCAGGGTAAGACTCATACCAACCACACCAATCACACCGTACAACTCGTGATACTATACCCAGTTAACAGTATGAATAACAAATGAGCCTCATTAACAGATGGCTCATAACAAAACCCTTTAGTTAAGCAATAACTATATACACGTATTGCAGAGAGTCCGCACTTGGGACGGGCTCCCAGCATCCACTACGGACTACGAGAAATAGAATTACCGGTGAGTAAATTCTTATTTTCTCTGACGTCCTAGTGGATGCTGGGTACTCCGTAAGGACCATGGGGATTATACCAAAGCTCTCAAACGGGCGGGAGAGTGCGGATGACTCTGCAGCACCGCATGAGCAAACTCAAGGTCCTCCTCAGCCAGGGTATCAAACTTGTAGAATTTTGCAAACGTGTTTGACCCCGACCAGGTAGCAGCTCGGCAAAGTTGTAATGCCGAGACCCCTTGGGCAGCCGCCCAAGAAGAGCCCCCTTCCTCGTGGAATGGGCTTTTACTGATTTAGGATGCGGCAGTCCAGCCGCAGAATGTGCAAGTTGAATCGTGCTACAGATCCAGCGAGCAATAGACTGCTTAGAAGCAGGAGCACCCAGCTTGTTGGGTGCATGCAGGATAACAGCGAGTCAGTATTTCTGACTCTAGCCGTCCTGGAAACATAGATTTTCAGGGCCCGGACTACATCCAGCAACTTGGAGGCCTCCAAGTCCCGAGTAGCCGCAGGCACCACAATAGGTTGGTTCAAATGAACCGCTGATACCACCTTAGGGAGAAATTGGGGACGAGTCCTCAATTCAGCCCTGTCCATATGGAAGATCCGATAAGGGCTTTCACATGACAAAGCCGCCAATTCTGACACACGCCTAGCCGAAGCCAAGGCCAAATATATATATATGACCACTTTCCACGTGAGATACTTCAACTCCACGTTCTGAAGTGGCTCAAAACAATGTGATTTTAGGAAATCCAACACTACATTGAGATCCCAAGGTGCCACTGGAGGCACAAAAGGGGGCTGAATATGCAGCACTCCCTTAACAACGTCTGAACTTCAGGCAGCGTCTTCCTAGCCTTTAACAGCGTAGGAATCACTTCATCTGGAACGCCCTTTTCCGTTAGCATCCGGCGTTCAACCGCCAAGCCTTCAAACGCAGCCGCGGTAAGTCTTGGAACAGACAGGGCCCCTGCAGTAACAGGTCCTGTCTGAGAGACAGAGGCCATGGGTCCTCCGAGATCATTTCTTGTAGTTCTGGGTACCAAGTTCTTCTTGGCCAATCCGGAACTACGAGTATAGTTCTTACTCCTCTTTTACTTACTATCCTCAGTACCTTGGGTATGAGAGGAAGAGGAGGGAACACATCAACCAACTGGTACACCCACGGTGCCACTAGTGCGTCCACAGCTATCGCCTGAGGGTCTCTTGACCTGGTGCAATACTTTTTTAGCTTTTTTGTTGAGGCGGGACGCCATCATGTCCACCTGTGGCCGTTCCCAATGGTTCACAATCTGCGTGAAGACTTCTGGATGAAGTCCCCACTCTCCCGGGTGGAGGCCGTGCCTGCTGAGGAAGTCTGCTTCCTAGTTTTCCACACCCGGAATGAACACTGCTGACAGTGTTAGCACGTGATACTCCGCCCATCGGAGAATCCTTGTGGCTTCTGCCAACGCCATCCTGCTTCTTGTGCCGCCTTGTCGGTTTACATGGGCGACAGCCGTGATGTTGTCTGACTGAATCAGCACCGGCTGGTTTTGAAGCAGGGGTTCTGCTTGCCTTAGGGCATTGTAAATGGCCCTTAGGTCCAGAATATTTATGTGTAGGGAAGTCTCCTGACTCGACCACTGTCCTTGGAAATTTTCTTCCCTGAGTGACTGCTCCCCAACCTCGGAGGCTTGCATCCGTGGTCACCAGGACCCAGTCCTGAATGCCGAATCTGCGGCCCTCGAGAAGATGAGCACTCTGCAGCCACCACAGCAGAGACACCCTGGCCCTCGGGGACAGGGTGATCAGCCGATGCATCTGAAGATGCGATCCTCACTTGTCTAACAGGTCCCACTGAAAATTCCTTGCATGGAACCTGCCGAAGGGAATTGCTTCGTAAGAAGCTACCATCTTTTCCAGGACTCGCGTGCAATGATGCACCGACACCTGTTTTGGTTTCAGGATGTCTCTGACCAGAGATGACCACTCCTTGGCCTTCTCCTCCGGGAGAAACACCTTCTTCTGTTCTGTGTCCAGAAACATGCCCAATATCAGCAGACGCGTCGTAGGAACCAGCTGCGACTTTGGGATATTCAGAATCCAGCCGTGCTGTTGTAGCACTTCCTGAGATAGTGCTACTCCGATCAACGACTGCTCCTTGGACCTCTCCTTTATAAGGAGATCGTCCAAGTACGGGATAATTATAACTCCCTTCTTTCGAAGGAGTATCATCATTTTGGCCATTACCTTGGAACACACCCTCGATGCCGTGGACAGACCAAACGGCAACGTCTGGAATTGGTAATGGCAGTTCTGTACCACAACCTTGAGGTACTCCTGGTGAGGTGGGTAAATGGGGACATGTAGGTAAGCATCCATGATGTCCAGTGATACCATGTAATCCCCCTCTTCCAGGCTTGTAATAACCGCCCTGAGCGATTCCATTTTGAACTTGAACTTCCTTATATAAGTGTTCAAGGATTTCAAATTTAGAATGGGTCTCACCGAGCAGTCTGGTTTCGGTACCACAAACATTGTGGAATAGTAACCCCGTCCCTGTTGAAGGAGGGGAACTTTTATTATCACCTGCTGGAGGTACAGCTTGTGAATTGCCGCCAGTACTACCTCCCTGTCCTGGGGAGTAGCTGGCAAGGCTGATTTGAGGTAACGGCGAGGGGGAGACGCCTCGAATTCCAACTTGTATCCCTGAGATACCACTTGTAGAACCCAGAGATCCACCTGTGAGCGGACCCACTGGTCGCTGAAGTTCAGGAGACACGCCCCCACCGCACCTGGCTCCGTCTGTGGAGCCCCAGCGTCATGCGGTGGACTTAGTAGAAGCAGGGGAGGATTTTTGTTCCTGTGAACTGGCTGTCTGGTGCAGCTTTTTCCCTCTCCCCCTGCCTCTGGGCAGAAAGGAAGCACCTTTGATCCGCTTGCCTTTCTGAGGCCGAAAGGACTGTACCTGATAGTACGGTGCTTTCTTAGGTTGTGAGGGAGCCTGAGGTAAAAATGTCGATTTCCCAGCTGTTGCTGTGGATACGAGGTCCGAGAGACCATCCCCAAACAATTCCTCATCCTTATAAGGCAAAACCTCCATGTGCCTTTTAGAATCAGCATAACCTGTCCACTGCCGGGTCCATAATACCCTCCTGGCAGAAATGGACATTGCATTAATTCTAGATGCCAGCCGGCAAATATCCCTCTGTGCATCCCTCATATATAAGACAACGTCTTTAATATGCTCTATGGTTAGCAAAATAGTATCCCTGTCGAGGGTATCAATATTATCTGACAGGGTATCAGACCACGCTGCAGCAGCACTACACATCCATGCTGAAGCAATTGCAGGTCTCAGTATAGTACCTGAGTGTGTATATACAGACTTCAGGATAGCCTCCTGCTTTCTATCAGCAGGCTCCTTCAAGGCGGCTGTATCCTGAGACGGCAGTGCCACCTTTTTTGACAAGCGTGTGAGCGCCTTATCCACCCTAGGAGATATCTCCCAACGTGACCTATCCTCTGGCGGGAAAGGGTACGCCATCAGTAACTTTTTAGAAATTACCAGTTTCTTATCGGGGGAACCCCACGCTTCTTCACACACTTCATTCAACTCATCTGATGGGGGAAAAAACACTGGCTGCTTTTTCTCCCCAAACATAATACCCTTTTTAGTGGTACCTGGGTTAATGTCAGAAATGTGTAACACATTTTTCATTGCCGTAATCATGCAACGGATGCCCCTTGTGGATTGTGTATATGTCTCATCCTCGTCGACACTGGAGTCAGACTCCGTGTCGACATCTGTGTCTGCCATCTGAGGTAGCGGGCGTTTGTGAGCCCCTGATGGTCTTTGAGACGCCTGGGCAGGCACGGGCTGAGAAGCCGGCTGTCCCACGGCTGTAACGTCATCCAGCCTTTTATGTAAGGAGTTGACACTGTCGGTTAATACCTTCCACATATCCACCCACTCTGGTGTCGGCCCCGCAGGGGGTGACATCACACTTATCGGCACCTGCTCCGCCTCCACATAAGCCTCCTCATCAAACATGTCGACACAGCCGTACCGACACACCGCACACGCACAGGGAATGCTCTGACGGAGGACAGGACCCCACAAAGTCCTTTGGGGAGACAGAGAGAGAGAGAGTAAGAGAGTATGCCAGCACACACCACAGCGCTATTTAATCAGGGATTTTCACTAACACAAAGTGATTTTTCCCTATAGCTGCTTTACATATACAGTTTGCGCCTAAATTTAGTGCCCCCCCTCTCTTTGTTACCCTTTGAGCCTGGAAACTGCAGGGGAGAGCCTGGGGAGCTGTCTTCCAGCGGAGCTGTGAAGAGGAAATGGCGCCAGTGTGCTGAGGGAGATAGCCCCGCCCCTTTCTCGGCGGACTTCTCCCGCTCTTATATTTATATTATGGCGGGGGATTTTTGCACATATATAGTTTTTTAGACTATATTATGTGCTGTTTGCCAATGTAAGGTACTCTAATTGCAGCCCAGGGCGCCCCCCTTCCCCAGCGCCCTGCACCCATCAGTGACCGGAGTATGTGGTGTGCATAGGGAGCAATGGCGCACAGCTGCAGTGCTGTGCGCTACCTTAATGAAGACCGGAGTCTTCAGCCGCCGATTTTCAGGATGTTCTTCTTGCTTCTGGCTCTGCAAGGGGGACGACGGCGCGGCTCCGGGACCAGACGACCGAGGCTGGGCCTGTGTTCGATCCCTCTGGAGCTAATGTTGTCCAGTAGCCTAAGAAGCCCAAGCTAGCTGCAAGCAGGTAGGTTCGCTTCTCTCCCCTTAGTCCCTCGTAGCAGTGAGTCTGTTGCCAGCAGATCTCACTGAAAATAAAAAACCTAACAAATACTTTCTTTACTAGAAGCTCAGGAGAGCCCCTAGTGTGCAACCAGCTCGGGCCGGGCACAGATTCTAACTGAGGTCTGGAGGAGGGGCATAGAGGGAGGAGCCAGTGCACACCAGATAGTACCTAATCTTTCTTTTAGAGTGCCCAGTCTCCTGCGGAGCCCGTCTATTCTCCATGGTCCTTACGGAGTACCCAGCATCCACTAGGACGTCAGAGAAATATTAAAATGATTTATACCTGGGAGAAGGTAAGTATACTTACCTTCCCCCTGTCGGGATTCTCATAATTAGGATGCCGCGGTCGGTATTCTGACAGTCCGCATTCCCACCGCCGGCATTCCGAACCAAGCCCTTCCGAAATTACATACAGTATTATATCACTTTATATCCAGATTTGAGTCATGTTCTTCAGTTATCCTTTTTGCAGCTGTCTTTAACAATTCACAACCTGAATAAATAATCCCTCAACTATGAGGTTTTTATCAGAATTTGTGCCTGTTATTTTGCAAGATTCACAGATGGGGGACAATTGTATGACAACGGCGTCCTCATTTGGCAATGGCTTTTCACAAGTGTAAACTTAGTGGTTTCTTTTCCAAGGATGTTTTTGTAAAAATGTGAAACACAAAATTGGAGTTTCCATGTTTTAAACTTATAACATCAAAACAAAATCATAGTGAAGAATTTGTTATTCAATAAACTAAAAGCATTGTCTGAAAACTTTTGCAAGTCATCCTATCTTGTCCGCACGCATCAAACAGCAGGATTCCTGGGAATGGCAGACTGGCTTTTATTATCGAGCAAAAACACATGACTGGACAAGGTGAAGAAAAGTTGGCACATTTAACCATGTACTAAAAGTTATAAACTAGTCAAGTATAAATGAATGACCGTATACGAAGCACACATTGTACAAGAGCGGCTAAAATTAATTTTCTTTATTGTCTATTTTTAGTATTAAACTAATTCCGGATTAAAACGGAGTATTGTGCATTGGATGGAACATTCTGAAAAATGTCGGAGTATGACATGAAATACTTTAACATCACTGTATAAATTTTTTATCAGGCCCTGTTCCATGGCAAAATATGAGACTAAAAGATTAATGTACTGTCATTACACAACAGATACAGCTTATATGACTTATGTACAGTACTAAGAGCACTTTTCCAGAAATGATTCACAGCATCTAATACACTGCTGGTATACGGTCTCAAAATCTTCATCGCTGCCCTGTAATTAAAATAAATAATAATAAAAAGTCACAAAATCGTATAACAACTTATTTACTAAAAAAGAAAGCGAAACTGTGTATTCAAGTTATTTAAAGGAGTAATCCTCAGTTCTAGAGCTGCAATTCTCAACACAAGTCCGTACGACATAAATGGATAGGGCTAGTTTATTGTGTGCACACAAAAACATGGGTCAGGTAAGTACACAAGTGGCTTCTCACCTTTACTACACCATGCACGTGTGACAGCTGTGACTTGGCAGAAAGCTGTCATGGTGTAAGCACAAGCTGGCATCCAGCATTATATATAGCGACCAGTCATTTCATGCTATCTCCCAGGGGGGGGGGTCTTGTGCTTTATGCCCTATGAGTGACCATTAAAGAAGCCAAATTATTATCTATATTCATTTAAACAAAAAAAAGGAGAAAGAACACCAGTCCTCATTGATGAGGATTTCTATTTGCAAAGGGGCTTGCGGAGAGGCGTTGGGAACCACCGACTTAAACTATGCCCTTATGCAAGTTTGACTACTACTATTAATAAAAAATATATCTATATATTTTATTATAAGCAAAGAAAAATCCATAGAAAAGTGACAATGATTACACTCACCAGACTGGAGAAACAGCTTATTTATTTCATCTATCCATGTAGGTGTAGAGATCAATGTTGATGCATGATGTCAGTCGACGTTTCGGTCTACTAGGAGACCTTTGTCAAGACACATCAGCAGACAAAGCACATACAATACCGCATCGTCACTCTAGCGGCATCAGGGCAGCCATCACCCTGTAACCTTACCGGGCCCCTGTATTTATACACAAACAAAATGGTGGCAATCGAAGCCAGAACCAGCATGCATGGTAGCGGGTGCCAAAAAGGACAAAAAGCATATATACTCAAAAGCATAGCATACAAATGGAGCCAGAGCCAGCATTCATGG